>NC_066309.1:621346-932019 GCF_905404315.1 Leptidea sinapis | reverse complement strand
GCGATATCGTTTTTTTTTGGCAAATTATAATCGTTAAAAGTATATTAAATACGTCAACTAACAACATCAACCGACCGTCCGTCCGGCCGCCATTTTGACGAGTCTGTCACTCGCAACCAAAGAGGATGTAAATACTAATTAATAAGAGGGGGGACTGCCTACGTAAAAATTGAAATTTAGTTTAGTATGAAACGTGGAGTCATATGACATAAGTTTGAAATAGTAGTAAATACAGTATCGTGATTGGCCACGAAGTGTAATCCGGCTAAGTTTGTAAGCGAACAGTTGCTTAAAATTATAGCCGACATCTGTCAATCTGTCAGTGACTGCACGTTTCGTACAAACGAGTGAATTGCTTTTTTCTTAGAAAGTTTCGCTAGGATGCTCGCAACAAACGCCCGTGCTTGCCCTCGAGTTGAGTATTTTTATTCCACGGTGCACCTTTTGGGAGATGTTAGTACATTGATCGTGAAAATGTCGAAAGGAAGTGTGTTGAAAGGACAATCGAGACAAATAGTGCTTAAAAAATTATGATCACTTTGAACAAAAATTAAAATGGCGGTCCTCTTATACCTATCTCGTAAGTGCGAAACCGTGGAATGGCCGCGTTGGGTATAAGTCTTATATAGGTGTACCCAGAATTTTGCTCCGTCTGATGACACTTTATGAGTCAATTCGAGCCGACTTTACCCGATCGAGCGTCACATATTCAAGCGTGACAGCTCAGTCTCGTTCAGTACTCACAATATAAATAATCTCTTCAATAAGTGATGATTTAAAAATAGAGCTTCCAAGTTCGTGAGCATTCTAATGGGTTGTATGGATCGGTTGTTACCGGCGGCGCTGTTGCGTGCTGTTTCGATCTGTGGTTACACTTCTCAAATAAAATCAATCTTGGTGCTGGCCTGTGTGAAAATTTGATAACGAATACGGACCGATGAGGCTGCAGAAATCGTCGGCTATGTTGCGGTTACAATCCGGCTTCTGTGGGATCGATACGTGGATTAGCTGGTGTGTAGGTCTGAAACTATAGACCCGGCGTTAACAGACGGTTTGACTTTAACTAATGTTTGTGTTACGCATAACGTCACCGGGCCTCCTCCATTGCGGTTTCACGCCAAAAGAATAACTATGTTCCTAATTATATTCCTATAGTCCCAGTTGAACTCCAACTGCAAATTTACTGTTGACTCCTGTTCATTAATTTGGTAATAAATATTATTCAAGTTGGTAAGTTAGACGAGCCATATAGCCAAATGGTTGGTGACCTTGCCTACTAAGCTGGAGGTCCCGGATTCGAATCCCGGTAGGTGCAAACATTTATATGATGAGTATGGATGTTTGTTTCCGAGTCATGGATGTTTTTATGTATTGTATGTATATTTTAGTAAGTATATTGTATTAAATATATCGTTATCTCGCTACCCAATCGCACAGGCTTTGCCTAGTTTGGGGCGAGATAATTTGTGTATAGGTTGTGTCAATATAATATTATTAGGAGTAGATAATTTATCTAGATACCAGGTTTATTATTTCAGTGTGCATGACAGCTACGTCTTACACTCACAATACATCATTTTGTTATAGTGTGCGTGCGTTAGCTGAAAACAGAGGCTAACTGTTCACCGCTTTTTTTGTATTCGCGTTTTCACAGCTGTCACAGTATATCTTGACCTATAAATTGTCTAAGATATGAAGATATCAGTTACCATCAGTACCTGTTAGATAAATATTATCTAAATGACCTGACAGAATTTCTTCTGTCTAAATTAAATCTAGATAGTGACAAAAGACTAGTCATCATTTTATAAAAAAAAATAGTATATGCTATACCATGATCCTTAATTAACTCCGTCATTGGTGAGATAAAGATTAATTTTTGACAAAAACAAATAAAAATTTGTTGTGCCTACTATTCGGCTAAGTCTTATTTTTAACATAGAAATCTAATTAAGTAGATAGTAAACAGCGCTTCATCAAAATAACGCAAATGTTATGTGTATTAGGGTCTTTAACCACCTTCCAAAGAATATTAGAGAAATGCCTAAAACATTAATGCATAAAAAATTAAAATTATAACTAATAGATAAATGCTATTATAGTTTAAAAAAAATCTTTAGCCAAAAATAATAGTATTTAAATGTTATTTTTTGAGAGGTACCTACAAATTAAAGTTTATTTTATATTATACTATCGGACCCGACAGACGTTGTTCTGTTAAAAATAAAACTCTCGCCGATGGAATTTCGTAAAATCCGTTCTTAGCTGACCTGTGCTCGACGAAAGGAATATTCCTACCAGATTTCAAGTCTCTACGCCTTATGGTTCCAGAGATATCGTGATGAGTGACTATATACGTGGGAATCTCTTATATATAAGAGATTTCCATTTGCGTTTGTTTCGATGTATTGGCGAATTGTGCTGTACACCAATTAATTGTTAACAACTATGTTACCACGATTCATACAAATAAATCATTTCATAAAAATAACATAGCCGTGTTACGCATGTAACCCTACGGTGACTCAACTACCTGCAAGTAAGTACTGAGTAGTGATTTAGTATTAATCGGAACGGCGGACGTATAACAACGCGTAAGCTGCTGTCTGTATATCAAGGGCGGAATCTCTACGACAACTTTTTTTTTCTTAAACCAAAATATAAATTAATATTACCTAATATAGTTAATTTGTATTTTTTTTTGGGCTAAAACAATCCTGAATTGGACAAATATGTACCTTCATAACTGTAGTGTTTCAGAAAATGTACCTACGTATATGTAACAAATTTTGTTTATATCGAAGGTTTTGTAATAATTTATGTGTTATATTATATTCTATTCTTACAATGTAATACTAGACTTCAACAATAATATAATAAAAACAATCTTCAAGAATCAAGCTGATAATCCCTACTAGGGTTGATACCATACCATAAAATAGAGTATTGTATCTACTTTTCTTCATGTAGATGCACATGTATGACACTAATAGGGTACACTTAAATACTTTATTTACATAATGTGCATTTCTTGGCTTATACAAATCATGCACAATAACTGAACGCAGTAACAAGACTTAACAATTTACAAAACTAAATATACTGCTTAGTAAAAATATCCAAAGGCATAAAAATTGGCACTTTCTGTCACGTTAAAATTAAATGTCAATGAGATGTTGGAGGACAAAGAAAACATGTAAAAAAATGAAACAAAATGATACTTTTCTTTGTTAATCTGTTAAAATTCTAGATATTGTTGTTTGACAACCCTAACCCCACGGCAACTCCGACAAACGACCATTTAAATCATACCAAATCATTCCTAATGTCTTCATAACTGTTTTTGGTATAAAAACAAAATCCATTAAGCGGCCCGTTTATAGCTACGTGAGTATTGTGAACGTATTAAAACTATTAAAATGTATAGCAGAACCCGGGTGCTATTAGCTTCCTAGCCACAAACCGCAGCTCCTGGATCAGCCGACCTTCAGCCATCTTTGATCTAAATTATTTTTATACGCTTTATAATATGAGTTTGATCTTTATCCATATACTAGCTGACCCGACAGACGTTGTTCTGTTCATAATAAAAAAAACTTTTGCGGATGGAATTTTGGCAAATCCGTTCTTAGCTGACCTCTACTCGGTGAAAGGAATATTCCTACCAAATTTCAAGTCTTAAGCTCTAGTGGTTCCAGAGATATCGTGATGAGTGACTATATACGTGGAAATCTCTCATATATATATATATATATATATATATATATATATATAGATTGAACTTCGGAAATGGATTGTCTTTATTCATACCACAAACTTTCAAGGATTGTACTTAAGATTTGAATGGTCAGGGCGAATGCGAGACGGATCGGAAATTAAAGATTTGCGGGCTAACTCGTCCTGCAAAATGTTCCTTAAGTAGTTGCTGCAGATCTGAAGAATTGCTATTATCATTGCTGCATTGATCTCTTGACATCAATCAAGTTATTTGTCCATGTTGCCCATGAAGTATAATTGTAAAAATTTAAGCTGTGCATCTTCGAGAGGTTGCAGTGATCCAATACGATGGTGAATCTGTCCTTATATTAATGTAAATAAATAAATACCTTGAATGTCGGATTAAATCCTTGTTCTTAGATGTCTGCCCCAAATGAGGTCATTTGGAAACAAACATTGTATTTTTGAGTGTTTTCTAGAACATGGCAGCACAATTCTTGCGTTTCTCCGCAGAATGCTCGCAAACAACGTCCATCGGCCCAATGCGAAAGCTAGTATGCAAGCAGTACTACAGTACAGTGTAAGTACTGCAATCGTATCGAAACGCTGCTCGAATTAAATCAGTACTTCATAAACTTCTTCTTGTGCGTCGAAAATTATCTATAACTTGTTGATCTCTGAGGTTTTACTGGACGATTTCGTATTGCCAGCCGATCCGTTTTACGGGCTGCTACGCTTTGCTCTTGTGATTCATAGCACGAAGACGATCCATTCTAACGCGATTCTTTTCACCTGCAATTTCTTGTTCTTCTTCAGTCCTTTCATTCGCAATATTTCGAATCCTAGTTGCACTACGTCTTTGTCGGGAATAATTTGATCGTCTTGGTCGTGACATTGTTAATGATAATATCGGCACAATAAGCTAATAGACACTCGAAACAAACACACCAACCGGTCAACTTGAATAACATGACGTGCACTGTCAGTTGTATTTTATAACTCATGTAGCGTGAAACTAACAAAAAACTTTATTGAATTCTTTCTATTCTCGAGATTTCATCAAAATGTCAATCCATACAAAATGTATCAGAAAATATTTTTTTTTATAATAATATGTTTTCGTAATTTTTTTGATATTTTATGACTTATTATCCTATGTCCGTCTCCTGGCTCTAAGCTACCTCCTCACCAATTTTCAGCCATATCGGTAAAGCCGTTCTTGAGTTATAAATAGTGTAACTAACACGACTTTCTTTTATATATATAGATGTATATAACGGAATATTTAAATGTGGTTTATCGCACTCTTGTCAATGACATTACAATATTTTCACAACTTTGGCTTTATTATCAGGATCTCCGGGATAAAAAAGTAGTTGGAGGCTCCTTTGCACAGGATGCCGGCTAGATTACGGGTGCCGCAACGACGCCTTTTTTTGCCGTGAAGCAGTAATGTGTTTAGTTAAGCATTATTGTGTTTCAGTCTAAAGGGCGCCGTAACTAGTGAAATTACTGGGCAAATGAGACTTTACTTCTTATGTAGAAATAGAAACACTTTATTAGCAATAATAAAAACACAGACACAAAAACACAATAATTTAAAAATAACATGCTAAAAGTAGCTGTGTCAGTACATTGTTGGTCAGTGCAGAAGACACCAACACAACACTGGTTCAGCAGCCCCTCGTGACACTTGGAGTAGACAGTTGATTTAGTCTTCCTATTATAATTAATTTATGAAAGGGAATGACACCGACTCCAAAAATTACACTTCGGGAACATTAAGTTCAACTTTTCACTTCTGCCGGCACTCACGTTGTGCATTTTTAAATCTTTTGGAGTGGGAAAAGAATAATTTCGCACAAATTGCTTTATTTATTAGTATAAAAGTACTAGCATTTATGTGGTTAAATACAATATTCATTTATTGCAAATTGGTGCACAAAAATCAAAAAAAATTTAACACTTCAGAACTATTACAATTATTTTACATTAAAAAGTTTCTCTCTTAGAAAAATCATCTTTCATCCTTAATTTCAACGACTGTCTTACGAATTTTCGATCAGGTCACGTGTCCTGACGCGAGTTTAACATTTTATACACATCCCAAGAAAGGTACTCGAGGCCGCTAAAGAAGTTTTCACTTCAAAAATTCTGGGTAAAATACCCAATTAGTAATCTGAAGCATGTTTTTGTTTACAAATTATAATTTTTATTGCTCCTAACAAGAAGATATAGATTAGTGTTGCTGTTGCTGGAACACAAAATTTCCGCTAATTGGTAGTAATTTCATGTCTAGTGGTCCAAAATAAGCCGCAGCTTTATAATTCAGCTAATCAGCTTTTCCCCTCATTCACTCGTTGACTATTTTCCACGGCAACATTTCGCGAGCGGAATAAATTTGTAAGTGACGCGATATCGGACGGATCGAAGTGGAAAGAACTGCATTCTTGAGTACGTAGAGTTCGATAAGTCTAAATAATGCCCGCTTAGATGTTCTGTCCTTTAGTTTGGAAATTAATTTTATGGGATTTAATGGTATCATTTTCGTGGGTACCATTATTTAAAGTCGTTAATAATAATTTGGTTGGATTTACTCGATTAACCATCTCACTAATATGTATATTTTCATAATGTTGATATAATATAATTACTACTACTTTATTTATCTCAGCGTGTGTGGATTGATGTGTCTGCTATACTCAATAACCGTTGTGGATTTTTATAATTTAATTTTTAATTTTTAACTTACTCTTGTAAGTATAGATGTTTGAGTATTTTAGTATCCTTCGCATAAATAATAATCAAAATAATTTTGTAAAAAGATGAAGCTATAAATATTGACTTAAAAGACTAACAACAAGTTTCTTCTTCGCCTTATTACTCATTCTCTTCACCACTTCTCCTCATTACAGCTTAACCTTCCGAAGTAGTGGTAAATGGTAAAATGTAAATTTTTTGACAATCCTGAGGTGATACTGACGGTCACGCTCGGCTACGTAACGTGAAGTCGGCTCGCAGTCAGAGCAGACTTCACCAGATTAATGTAAACGCATTTATAATAATTATATAAATTGTTAAAATTATTAACTTTATCGATAAATAACAAAAAATACTTGTTTCGATGTGTCAACCTCGCCTTGATAAAATTGTCATTTCTGTCATTGATGTTGAGCACATATAGTTTATTTGTGTCATTAATAATAAAAGACTACTGACGTAACAAACGTTAAAAAATACAACCAAGTTAGAAATTTCCCCAGTCTTTCGGAGTTCACTGACGGTTTCTTTTCCATTTGTTAGAACCTACGTTTTCAATGAGGGAAATTTAAAAAATCACGATACACTAAATTAGCAAGCTTATAAAAATAATAATTAATTAATTTTGCAGCCTAAGTTCCCAGCGTTGATCGGATCCCAATAAAATATAATCCAGTATAAACTGCATAGCCACGGATTTCCTAATCATATCTATATCCTATATACATACTAAAGGAAAATAAAATACAAAAACTAATTCAATGAAAGCATTTGACATTATAATTCAACCACAAAATGGCGTCAACCGATAAATGCTTCGCGCCAATTTTGAACAACAATCTAATTATATCAAAAATGGTGTTTTGGGTTCTTAGGCATACCCTGTTTATCCAACTCCTCCTCAGGTGTAATGTCCCACATTTGCGGTCGAGGCTGACAGGATACAAGCTCGTAATGAGAAGCATAACGAAACCTTACAAATAATTCAAGCCACGAAAAAAACGACCGAATCACGTACCTATCCTTCAGAGGAAAACGAGTATCGGGTAGCACCGTCTCCTTTCCTTTTCCATTGTTCCAAGTGTGAAGGAGACGTAAGTAATAATCGCTCCCGATATTGTCCGAATGGTTTCGAGGTGTGCATGAAGCAATACAATCAATTATTTTCCTACGTGCACTCACTGTTGTTCTCGTGATTATATAAAAATCGATTTACAAAACGTAATTCGCTTCTTGAATTGGAAAACAGAGCGAAAGCAATTTACAGCGTAATTTGTAGAGCCAAAAAGAAACTTGAAGTTTAGTTTAGTTCATTAGTGTTTTGAGGCGGCACTAATTTAATTATCCTTGTGAAAGAGCATGAATGCTGAGTAGCTGTTTCATGGCTTATAGTAAACGAGTCCTTGCTTGGGAATGTGCTTGATAGATTTACTACGAACTAATAGATACTAATTTGAATGAATTTAACTCTCCGTATCTTTTTTAACGCAAATGTAGATAGAGGTGCAACGTATAGTATGGGTCCATGCTATAAATATGTAAAATAAAATTTTAATTAACCGACTGTTCCTTTTTTTTATTTTTGGAAAAGACGTCTGTGCATTACCCTTTTAAGATTGATTTGATGTTACGGAATGTAGTGATGAGTAATAAATTTAATACAAAACACAAAATAAATATGGTTTAAGAGGACGGAGTCATAGTAAAAAGTTATATTGTATAAACTAAAAATAATTCTAAGAGGTCGCTTAGCTACTGTAAAGAGCCGTTCCTCTATACTAATCGTAGTCTCGAATTTTGACAATATACTACGCTGTTTTCGGGTGCTGAAAGCCGATCTTATCAGGCTATATGAAAACACGTTTTACCGAGTTTTCACGTCCATCCTCCTCTAGGTATTTCTTTCTATCGTTTGAAGCTTCTTTCACAGTTATTGGTGAAACCTATTAGGCCGCATTTACGAGCAGAGTTCGGTCATCCGGGGAGGAGAGTGAGTTTTGATTATTTGAGTACGTAGTAAAACTTACTTATAAGATAAGATTAAAATAAGAAATTATTTTTTTATGGAAGGAGAGGGTAGAACCGGGGTCACCTTGGTATTATCAAACAACACTATTCTTCACGATTATATTCGTGTAAACTAAAAAGTAAATACATATTATATTATTATTGTAATACTAGCAATTGTTAATAAATAAAGTTTATAAAAGTTAATCCCAACCACGTGTCCTTGAGTTCGATCCCAAATCGACCCCTAGATCCTGGAAATAAGTTTATGCATCATCGCGAAAAAGAAAACATGCATCATAGTTGCACATAGGCAACGATACAGCATCTCATGTACCGGTGAGTAGACGGGGACGTGATAGGTAACACTAGCCTGCAGCCCGCGTATCGCGTGTTCAGCGGATAGGGTTACGCGATCGGTCGACTATATCAACGCTCGTCAATCGCTCGGATTCATTCCCTGTAACTATACCTTAATGTGGCCACCAGTAGAGCGGGTAATTACCGTTAAAAATTATTTCTTTAACAAGAAACGCATACATCTCGTATACTTTCACTCATCTCCCTAATACAAATAAACTTACAAATATTATTCAGCTTATAACTAAATAATAAATACTTAATTTCTTACGCAACACGACAATACAGTTACCATATCAGTTTTGTATGGCTAATATCTAAGTTCTTGTAGGATTACTTTCAAGTCATAATCTCAAATAAACATACCAATTAAGTAGTAAACATACCAAATTCGATCATAAAATAATATTATAATAGCATAACATCCCATTAAAAAACAAGAACCATGCAAATCATTTTAAATAAAAAATACTGTTACTTCATTTTATGAGAGCAGCTAGTATCGGCATACTTAGCGTCGATATATCGAGCGATGTTCAGTTTCATGGTCACTTGGAAGAGAAGGCCAAATTAGCCTCTATATATATAAGCTTGGTGTACTTAGTAGGGTGATCACTAGAGTACTGTTCACACCTCTGGATAGGCACTCCTCAAAAGCAGCTTCATCCATTTGACCGCATACAACAAGAAGTGACTCAAATCATCGACGATCAAGCCATGTCCGATCGGCTTGATTATTTGTTGCTTCGTTGCGTATTGATGTGGGTTCTCTCCTCATCTTCTACCGCATATATCAGGGAGAGTGCTCAGAAAAGTTGTTCAGGTTGATGCCAGCGGCTGAATTCTACCACCAGAAATGTCAAAATGCGAAATTTCACCCGCATTATGTTTACGTCTGGCATTCTACAACCAAGCGTTTTGCGAAGGAATTCTTGCCTCGCACAGCCACATTGTGAGATCAATAACCAGCTGCAGTTTTTCCGAATTAAAAGCAGAGACCTACAAGATTAGTGCTATAGATATAGTCCGGCAACGCATAGTTACAACGAAAAATATTGATGCGGACATAATTCTGAAATAATAAAGCCTTTATAAAATATTTGACTCTTATTTTAATAAATGCATATACCCTATTACGCGATATTAAGTAGATGATAGTATGAATTATTACAAACACTCATAAGCTAAGCCCTTGCTGAAATTGTACATCAATGTATGAATAACATTGAGTTGTTTCAAATCTAACCACAGTTCCTTCCGATAGTAATTTGTGGTTTCTTCCGATAAGGTACTGTGGTTTCATTGACGATAGGAGTCACGACAAATGAACCTGTTGAACCATTATTACATAATTGGTTTTTATGAGGTATAACAGTATAATTATTTGCATACTATTTCTGTTATAATATGATTTTTCGTTGATGATATCAAAAGCACAAATGCATTAAAAATTATAATATTATAATATTATTCAAAATCAGTGCGACCACAAAAACTGTCAAAATAAAAGTAGAATTGCTACATCTAATATTAATTTTTGCTTGAAGTAATAATTATAAGTAACAATTTTTATTTCTGCTGAATCGTCTAAATAATTTCCTTTTTTTTAATATATAAGCAATATGGAATAGTCAACACTTTTTTATTTACATTTAATTTATCAGTGTTAAAACTAAGATTCTTTATATTATATTTTAAATTTAACTGTTTATTTAGTAATTTTACTTGACATATTTTTTAAGAAAATATTGAAGTGTGAGGGCAAAACCTTCCCGGTGAATACTTAATGTTGGCCCTCGACGCGGACGGAGCGGAGTAAAGACAGTTTCGTGGCCCGATCACTAATCTGGGCAACTTACATTACCCACAGCGAACGTGTCTTAAGAGTCGAGCCCACTCAACCGGACTGTAATACCGTTTGTGATTTCAATTGTGTTTTATTTACTTTATTTATTTTTTATTGTTTCTCAGCTTATTGAACACCGTCTACTATTAAAAAAATAATCAATGAAATTCCATGTGAATCCTAGATTATTTAAAGCCTTTCTAATCCTAGATTATAAAAGTAGCTTATTGAATTACTTTTGAAGAGTAAAGTAACCATAGGAATTTGTATGTTAATCTTTCTTTGTGTTTTTTTTTTATGTTTCTTTTAGAAAAAACATGCGTACGGGTCACTTGGCGTTGAGTGATCACCGCCCCACTGTCTTCTGTAACACCAGTGGGAGGCTCCCTTGCACAGGATGCCGGCTTGGTCTAAAGGGCGCCGTAGCTAGTCAAATTACTAGGCAAATGAGACTTAACATCTTATGTCTCCAGGTGACGAGCGCAATAGTAGTGCCACTCAGAATTTTTGGGATTTTTCAGGAATCCTAAGCGGCACTGCATTGTAATGGGCAGGGCGTATAAATAACCATCAGCTGAACCTCCTGTTCGTCTGTCCTTTATTTTCATAAAAAAACATCAGAGGAATTATAGAACTGTTACTTGCCTTTTTTACTGTGTAAGTCAGCTGAAAATATTATATTGACCGCCTTAATTACTATGATGCCGCAGTCGCTAGTTGTACCGCTTCGCTGAGGCGTATATTTGAGCGAAGCGAGGTAAACTAAGTCTGTGCACAAAAACATAACAAAATTAATCCAAACAAAAACAATAAAAAGAATCTTTTATAATTTGGCGCCATATTTAAACATGAGGAATTAGCGCCTTATTTGGTCAATCATGTTTGTTTTTAAATATAAGAATTGAATCAACTCAAAAATAGACAATAACCTAGAAAATTTTGAAAGCTTTCTATGAGTTCAATTTTTAAATTGGTCCAGAAGTGGCCGAGAAACAATTTTACACAGAAATCAATTGGAGTCACCCGGTGGAAGCTCAGCTTCGCTCAATTATCTCTAGTAACAATTGAGTCAAGCTGTTGTAAGAAGTCGCAATTGTAATTGGCCAGGTCGTAATAACAACATAATATCGTAAACAATCGCTACTGGCTACAGTGGATTTATATAAGATCTATTTTCCTTATAAATACAAATAGTTTTTTATCTAAAAAAACGTATACTACAACAAAACCATGTATTACATACTTATAATGCCTACTACATAACATATAACAACAATTAGGTACAAGTATTAAAATAAGTCTAAATACTTAGGTTTGGTAAGTGTAGGTATATAGAAAGTTGGTAAGTACGGATTTGATAATGCTAGGAATTCTTTAATAAATTAGGCATCAACAAATTAAATATAACATTTATATTAATTTTCTATGTCATTTTGGTAATGGCTTAGCATCAACTCAATTCAGCATTCATAAAGACCCTGTTTTATGATCTAATAACAAATGAAAACAAAAATATCTATAGTTTTCAGGTTTTTCCCTATACTTGTAGTATAAGACGGTATTACATTCCAAATTTCATAGTTCTACGCTAACGAAAAATCTAATATATAAAATTCTCATGTCGCGGTGTTTGTAGTTAAACTCCTTCGAAATGAAGAAAGTGAAAGTTTTTTCCTTGTGAGCTACGGAACCTTACCTTACAAATGAAAATATAAAAACACTACTAATATCTTATAGTAATAGTAAAATAGGCATTAATAATAAACAGATTTTCTCAAAATATGACTTGATATAATAGTTAAAACCGTTCCCTTCCAAAGGCTCGGTCGCTCAAGAGCAGGATATATCAAATTACGTGAGTTACGATGTAAGTGATCAGCGGCTCGAGAAAACAACAAAAACGACGCCGATATTGTGTCCGAGGGGTGAGAACTCTCAGAGATTATTTGTAAAGCTTCGGGGAAGTATGTAGTGTTATGGTAACTTGTTGCTTCGACATGTCAATCGTGTTTTTAACTTATCTGTACCTTTACATTTTAAAGATACTTGAATAAAGAACGAAAATATTTAAAAACCTTTATACATAAACAAACTGCTAATGCCCAATTCTAGGCTAGAAAAAAATCGACAAATTGTTTATCGGCAAAGAATTTCCTGATTTTTAAAACTTGCAACCCCTATTAAAATTTAGAGGATTATTTAAATGATAACAGTGAATGTGAATTGCCCTTACGACGATCTAAGCGATGGCTGGTCCATGCATCATGCTCGTGAACTAAAGTAATAAGTATATTTCTCAGACTTCTTTCTTAACTTATTGAAATGTTCGCGTATGCCGTTACTACTTTACCGTGTGCATCCTACCCTTTTGAAGATTTGTTCCACAAGTAATTTAACATGTTTGAGTATTGCATCAGTTTTGCATATATTTTTATAAATATAATGTAAAATGTTGAAACTGTATAATAAATTGATTTTAATTAATAGATAGCAGATAAAGTTCAACTTTTCTAAAGTGGTAATAGTAAATGGTAGTGCCATTACCACGTATCATAGACATTCATTAGAATAAATTTTGCTTGTTTATTAATTATACCTACAATACCCATCCAAAGTTAATATCCAATCATAAATAGAATAACATAATGCCATAACTGTATGAACACAACATAAAAAAATATTTTAAATACCAAACTTAAGGACGAATATATATCTATGATTATTCTAACTTAGATCTCATTTCATTTGACGAAATATAAACTAAAATCTGAAATAAGAAAAATGCACAGAGTAGGTAGTATAAACACACACACACACACAACACAATGTAACAGGAACAGTTTGACCTTATTTTAATTGTGTAATCCACTTTTCGCCACTTTATTATGTTTTTATATTTAATTAGGTTTAAATAACTTTATTCTCAGTAAGACCTATTGTCACTTACATGAGAAAAAAAAAATATTTTAACAATTAAAGTAGGTTTTGATGAAATCAAAACAATGATTTTGGTAGGTACAGAATGGAATACAATGTTAGGCAAATAGAGAAGACATAAAACAACCTATATATGTTATTGAAAAGTTTCATAATTATTGAGTATATGCCTTTGAAGGCTCGCTTTAAAAGAAGTCAATGTTTTGGCATTTCTTATTTCTGAGGGCAGGTTGTTATATATCTGAACTCCCTCAAAGGTTATTGTCTGTTTTTCATAATTACTTCTCACCATTGGCAGCTCAATATGGCTATCTCTTCGTGGAACAATTCTGATTAAATTCTTTTTTTTAAAGAAGGATGTGTAAGTGTGATTTTTTTTAATTTAAGACCCTGTAAATGAGTAAGCATGTAGTGTGTGTGTGTATAACTGTCTGATTGTCATAATTTTTGTTTCTGTGTAGATTTGTTCAGTTGAAGTTAAGTAGGGATAATGAAACAGTAGCTTTATTAGTTTATTTAGTTCAAAAAAAACATATACACGACAGCAATAGTTACTATTAGTTGTTTATTAATAATCAAAAATATGTAATGTGGTCGTAGTAGTGTGGTTAGTACCCAATAATAAGTAGGATAACATAATGCCATAACTGCATGAACTGAATCAAGCCAGCTAATTGTAGAGCCACAAAGTTGACTCAAATGCGTGAAGCAAGGGCAAGCAACGCAGCGTGTGATCAAAGGAGACTAATTACCCCACCCCCTAATCAACACCCTTGATTGGCTGCCGTTGTTTGTGTTCGACGCAGCGCACGTCGGATGTGATGTGTGACTTACGACAACGGAATATGATTAGCTAATTAAAAGCTATAATAATGTAATACATTGAAGTTGGAATCAGACGGTTCACGCTGGTTAATGCTTCATTTTTCCTTCATTCCATGCTCACTCGGCGAATCTGACATAGTTATTTTGTGCAACTGTTGTGTGATAAGGAATATTAAAACACGAATGTGGATAATAGTATCACGTGAGTGTTTTAATACCTAATTATCAACAGTTGCATACAAGATTTTATCTACACCCATAATATGAATCCTCTATAAAGGATTCTGAAACAGTTAGCTTTCTGCTACCTTTATAAAAGCCAGTCCTAGTAACCATTACATCATCCAAACGAGTGTTGTAATGTTGTATTGAATTTCATTATTCTAATCCAATATTAGGACATTGGGTGTTTTAATGTTGGTAGTAAGCTGACTGTTTTAGAAACTTCAATAGGGGATTTAATGCATGGGTGTAGATAAAGAACATTATCGACCATGTTTCTTTAAATGTGTCACTAAACGAAACCGTGCATACTGCATTTGGTTTAGTTTCCGATCATTTTATCGAGTATCTAGTAGAGTAACAAAAAAGCAATTAAAACATCGACGGTGGTGAGTGCGACCACGGATACCACGATTAAATTTATTGTGAGCTTCAGATACATATTAGAGAGTTCCTGAATCAAATTCGAAGCAGTCATCTGCGAATGGAGACAATGTTCCTTAATTAAATTACATTTATTGGGAGCTTCAGATACATTGTCGAAACAATTCCTGAATTTATATTGCAAACATCTGCGAATGGATACAATGCGTCTTAAGTTTCTTTATTTTATATTTAATTTCTTCTTAATTGTTAGCCTAAGTTCAAACCACTTGTTAGAGATTTCAATGCGTTGGTCTGTTTTTTGAATCAAATTTCAAGAGCTAAATCATACAGCTATTCATCATAAAAGGCATTTATTTTCTCAAAATTGATTCCTTTAGAATTATTTCTTATGTCATTTCTAATATACTAGATACTCCTACCACTTCGGAAACAAATGGTGCTCTGAGAGAGAAGAAGCGAAACTTATTTTCATAGTATTATATCCTATGGTATATTGTTATAGGGCAGTGCGGCCGATATTAATACCATATTTGAGCTGCAGAAGAGGGCTATTCGCGCGATTTATAACCTAGGTCCTAAAGAATCAAATTTAAAGAAATAAACGTTTTGACTGTTGCTTCTCAATGCATTTTTGATAATGTTCTGTATGTTCATAAGCACATTGAGGAATTGTCTAGAAACTGTGACATTCATAATGTTAACACGAGGAACAAACATAAACTTGTTATGCCTACGAGTAGTAAGTCTTTTGTTGGGCGATGTATATGCTTCTACAATATGATCCCAGAAAATGTATAAAACAATGTGTTACGAAATTTGAAAGAATTGTTAAAAAACGTTTGTGTGGGAAGGGTTAGTATAGCATAAACGATTTTCTTAATGACACCACGGACTGGGAATAAAGCGAAAACCCTCAGGCTCTTTAATTATAAATGTTTATTGTATGATATCACATTGTAATCCATATTGTTATATTAAAGAAAAGCCCGCTGAGTTTCTTGCGCCCATTCTTCTCAGGTCTGAGGCAGTCTCTTTTGAATGGGTGGTAGTTTTTTACCATCAATAAGTGATTTTGAATCCTTTTTTGAATAAAAATATTTGAATTTGAATTAAACTGTCGCAAACAAGCGAATGTTCTCTATGTTCAGACTATTAGTTTTTCGTTCATTTGCAGTGGTTGTAAAAAATGCCAAAAGCCAGTATCCACCATCGTTGGATCGGTTTATGAATTCATTCTGCACTCTTGTTTCGTTTTGTGTAGATTCCGAATGAAAAACATTAAACGAGAAATTAGCGACGATTAGACGACATTATATCATCAAATAAAGTAGATAGCAGCGAAACTACTTACAAAGATATCATTTCAGCTACCACAAAATTATATTTTAAATACTAAATTTAAGGACGAACATAATATATCAATGATTATTCTTAATTAGATCTATTTCATTTGACGAAATATAAACTAAAATCTGAAATAAGAAAAATGCACAGAGTAGAATAAACACACACACACAACACAATGTAACAGGAACAGTATACCTTATTGTATATTGTAAAATTTAATTATGTAATCCACTTTTGGCCATTTTATTATAATTTATTGAAGTAGGCGTTTTCTTTAGTGTTAATTCTGCCAATATTTGTCTTTAAACAAGTCTCGTGCCAGAGTTTGGCGAGTCAACATGTCCTGAGGATGCCTCGTGTAGAGGCGAAACACGTGTCGAATTGTTTAAAGACATTGGCAGAATTAACACTAAAGTGAAAACTTAAAACATTTGGACACTGTATTATGTTTTTATATTTAATTCAACTGTATCGCTGTAAAATTACCAAAAAACACTAACACACAACAACAGAATTAACTATAAGTTGTTTATTGTTAATTAAAAATATGTATTGTGGTCGTTAAACAAATATCTTTATTGCTTGTATTGTTTACGTATTTGGATACACACGGCATTACTTCGCAAACAGGCCAAGATTTATGAATAATGCGACAGTAATAATAGAATCGAATCCCACATCTGTCCAAAATTAACAATTTTTATATTATTAAATTGTTCTAATGATGCATTTGGGAATAAATAATGACAGTGAATATTTAAAGATGCGCAATTTATTTAGATAAAGCTTTTTCGATTCTTCTCCCTCTAGTGTAATATAAAGTGATATCAACTGACACTGTGAACACATTAAAGCAACACTTCGTACATAGAAGATTGTTCATCTTCTATCTACGCAACACTTAGAATTAGCAACACGTAACTATGGTAACTAAGACATCAGAGTAGAAAGGAGTTTTGTATTCAAAATAGTTTTGATTTTAAGAAATCCAAACTATTTAAAATTCAAAACTCAATTGTCTTACTACTTTTACTAACTTTGTTTTCTATACTCGTTTGTCCACTTCTTCCATAAAAAGCACACTCTGTCAAATGTCAAACTACAGACGTGTATCAAGTATTTACATCCTCTGTGACGTGTACAGACAGAGGAGTCGAAGTAATAATTCCCGTTGATTTTTCCGAAAAAAATGTTTAAATAAAATCCTTTAGCACATTCTGGTATCGGTATAATAGCACCCAACAATTATATTATGTTATCAAAAGTTATTAAATCAGTCGATTTCAGTTCCGCCGGAATACCCGTGCCACGTTTTGACAGACCGCGTCGGCTGAGGGTGTTAATGTAGCTTCTACCATAGACTAAAGCTGAGATCTATAAAGCGTACTTAGGCTGGGTTGCATCGTAGCTGTTATAGTTAAGGTTTAAGTCAAATTTAATGTTAACAGTAACGTTGACTTTAAGATAAACCTCGGTGTGTGTTGGCACCGTCGTATACCTTGGCATAGTTAAAGTTATAGTTTAAACGTGAAATATCAATATCGAATATTTATTTGAAACTATAGACAGGTTGCTATTTAACGTTAACAATAGTTTTAACCGGCGAAGATTGGATGGTTACGGTTAACAGTTAAGTTATGACGTCATCTAATAATTTTCATTTTTTGTTTAACTGGTACCAAAGAATATTAGTACAAGTGAGCAAGAGATCTCACTCCGCAAAATCAATTAAAGAAATAGGGATTCTTGCGATCATACAATAAGGTGTAACTGAGATCGCACAGCGCTACTAACCTACATTTTTATTCACCTAGAAGTTGCCTCTCTTTCCATCGCGTGTCTCTTACGTCTGCTGACGACATTAGGATTGACTTCTTTACCTAAAACTGTACCTAGTATAAGGTCATCTTATAAATATATCTCAGGTATTTCTATAATATAAATAGGCATGTAATCGTAATTTTAAATCAATAAAAATTCTTTCGGTGTCAAACCGTTAATTGCAGTCTGCAGATAGTAATGAAAGCTTTGGTAGACTACGACTTAGTCAAACCTACTTAGGATATGGGAAATAAATAGGTAGCTACCACGAATGGTATGGTAACACAATAACAAACATGTTAGAGTACCGGCAGGCCTGTCTCACTCTTAAACAATGTTATTTAAAGTGGTTATTATTATAATGAAATTACCATTCGTGGTAGCTACCTATTTATTTCACATACCCTAAGTAGGTTTGACTAAGTCGTAGTCTAACAACGCTTTCATTACTATCTGCAGACTGCAATTAATGTAGGTAGGTAGGTAACCAAAAGAATTTTTATTGATTTAAAATTACGATTACATACCTATTTATATTATAGAAATACCTGAGCTATATTTATAAGATGTCCTTATAAGCTGGCCTTAGACTTTGCTCAGACTTTACTTACGTAAAACTTAGCTGAGTATGATAAAACACGATTTGGCCTTTGCATTGGGTCCATATTCGATAATGAGCGACCAATTTTCGTTTGTCAATGTATGTGTTAGCAAGTGGTATAATATTCAAAATACTAAGGAGTTAATGCCAATCGCTGACTGCTTCTTTTTGTTTCTCTACCTTGTTGTTTCTCCGTTAGAAACGTTCTTGTCACTTGCATGGCTTGTCTGTCTATACGCCTGTATATTGTGTCTATGGTAGCTACGACGGGAGGGGGTGGCGCTAGTGAGCCGGTAATTATCCCGTGTCAACGGCAGGCCTAGCCTGTCCCTGTCTATGACTGTGTTAACAGCAACTTCATAACTAAAAACATTATGCAATAATCGTAGAATGCATTTCAAATTGAAAATTCGAGGACTAAATGAATTCTGTTCATAAGGAACTTAATAAGTACTATTGGGAATTCATAACTCAATTTTTTAAAGAACTACTTGTATAAATCACATGCACAATTACAGTGTGCATTAATCTAACTTATAGGTTATGGATTGCAAATATTTATTAGTAATAAAAATGAAATTGATATAAGAATTAACACAGTTATATTATATAAATTTCCTAATGATTTTTTTAAATAAAATTATATTAACTATTGATTTACCGTTTAACTATTTAGAAAAAATTATTTTGTAAACAATTTTTTTTTGTAGTTTTTTTTTAAATACTTAAATACAATTAATATTGTGCAGTGGTTAAACTTTTATCTATGCTAAAGTGGATGTGGAGAATACAATTAGTTAATAGAACATCTTCCCTACTAGCGATGATTCATGCAGGTTTATCGTGTAAGGATGTCGACATTGCAAGTACGAAAAAGTCTTCGAGCGACATTATTTGTACGTTGCTTCGCTTAAATAAAATCTATAAAACATACGTAAAATTCTGTACCCTTTTAAAACCTTTTTATAAAAAAGCCTACCATATTAACATGGACACTTACTTACCAACGTAACAGAAAACGGTAACATTTATACATAAGTTTGACATTTGACTTACCTATTCGATAATAATTTATAATTAATTAATATTGAAAGAAAGTTATTTTAATAATAACACTTTATTTCATCTTTTACTTACACTCACTGCACGAAACTTAATTTACTAAATGTACAATATTTATTGTATAATACTAATTATTAACATCTTTTTATCGTTAATTGTAATAATAATAACATTGGAAAACGGTTTTGCAGTGATATTAAAAGGGGTGGACCTCTGATCCCGAAACTAGTTAAAACTGTATCTTCGGGGTCAGTATTTTATTAATACATTATTATGATTAAATATTTCAGAAGTGGTAACCCTAGCTGCACTGCCGGCAATCACGTAATGATCGCCGGCAAGCGTCCTCTGTCCCCACCGCTCCGCCTCTTCCCACTTGTGTCGCCTGTTTATAAAGAAAATCTTCTTCTTATAGAGTCTTTACTTACTTTGCTAATACCTTAATTATTGTCAATATTAATACCCACTATATCATCTTTAACATCACATCGTACTTAATTTAGATTTTGTTTTGTAACATTTGGATCAAACCTTAAGAAATACGAGTTAGCATATAATCAGAAATGTCCAGGCAATAAAAATATTTTGTCTTAAGTCACCAATTACGATTCAACATAACTAATATCAATCAATTGGTAAACTTACGTACAAGAATAAATAATTTGTAAAGTTGAACAACGTAAATTTTAAACATTTTAATTAACTCGAACGTCAATATTATTAGATAATATAGATAGCAGGGCTGAAAACCGCGGTTTTTCCGGTGACCTATCGCGTGCATTATTTTACATAATATTGTCGAGCCGCAGTCGATTCACTGACAATAACGCTTTTATTTAGACACCTAATTAAATATTAACTGAGTGGATATCAAATTTATACATTAACTCGATTTTAATTTCATGTGCCAGCGAACAAAATTAGGTACAGTGGACGGTTGAACCGCAAAATGAAGTGGGCTCGCGAGTCCGTCTGCATGAAGTAGGCTTCATCAAATTATTGGCAATACGTTGAAATTTAGATTAGAATTTACTTTATTCTCATATGAGATTTTTGGTACAGAGGTAGATATCGTTTCAATTGATGGGCTTAGCTTTTTAGCTATAATTGTTCTCAGGGCCACGGCGAAAGTTTTTCAATTTATTTTACAGCCCATTCTTACCTGTAGAACAACTTCCATGAAGCGAATATTTTTATATATAAGATGAGGCAAACGGGCAAGGGGCTCATGTGGTGGGAACTGGGAACTGGTGAGGCAACCGCCCAAGAACCAGGAGTTAAAAAATGCGTTACCGTCCTTTAAGCTTGGAGCTGTAATCTTACTTACGCAACCGGTAGGTTATGAATGACACAATGCCTTTCGTGAAGCTTTTGATAAATATAAAATAGGAAAGGCACTGCATTCACTAAAGACGTTACAGGGCTATTCAGCCTTTTTGCGGCAGAATCTACATCTGTAGCACTCACTCGGCTCTACAGAGAATATGCAGAACATATTACTATTCATCAGTTTTCTTCTGGTTAGCTTTGCTTTTGCGAATTTCGATCTGAAATCGACTATGGCGATGTTCGCTAGCAAACTTTCTAACTCGTATCGTATAGAAATCACTTTTCCAAAATCATTTTCTGTGCCGGCAATATGATGAGGCAAGCTTCAACGCAGTCGTGGTCACTAACTATGGGCCTTATGAGGCAACTCATGGTCACTCATAGGGCAACGAAGAGTGCTAGAGGGCTCGGAGTTTCCCTGGGAGATCAACACAGAAATGAGGAGATCCGTAGGAGAACCAAAGTCACCGGACATAGCCCACATGTTTCCGAAACTTCAGCTCGACGGACAGATGGCCGTTGGGGCAGTAAATCGAATGGCAACCACGTACCGGAAGACGCGGTAGGAGACCACAAGATGGAGTGACGATATTGTCAAGATCACCGGAATAGGTTGGATGAGGGCAGTGCAGGACCGCTCGTCATGGCGATCTATGGGGGAGGCCTTTGTCCAGCAGTGGACGTCTTCGGGCTGAAATAATGATGAAGCTTCAACAGGTGCTTCCCTATATGTCACTTAAATCATGGGGTACTTTTTGATGCTTTTTTAACTTATGGATTTGATGCGAAACGGTCAAAATTTTATTTTAATTCAAATTAAGCAATACCAATAAATATATTATAATAGTACGCTAAAACGGCAATATCATACTTAAACCCCTATTATCATTTAAAAGCGTATAAAGTATTATATAGCGGGTTGTGTTTGGAAATATAATCAAATACAAGCATTAATGTCATATTACAAATGTATGTATTTTAAGATTTTTAAGGTTAATCATATTTTAACAATTGGTTTATAAATATTACGATAAAATATCCGATAGTTGACATGGCGCCGCAGTCAAAAATATTTTATTTTATTAGTAATTAGTACAACAAATCTATATAGAATATGTAGTATAAATCTATATAGAATATATTTCATGAATGTAAATACTATTTTTAAAAATTTCCTTGTAATGAATAATAATAATAAATCATGACCTCTTAGTTGATAACAACATCTTAGTCACACAAATAATATTGATGATGTGTCTCATGTAGTGATGACTTCTGCAACTACAGTTGGTTATAGGAAAAGTGAGACATATTCATGTAACAGTATTATAAATAGGTCAAACCTACATTGCAATAATGTTCTTGTACATTATTATCAATTTAGCAATAGCATTAAAATTCAGTGCCGTGATATAGATTGTTTACCTAAGAATTTACATGCTAAATAAAGGATATTTGGTGTGTGACAATACATCAATAAGTGTGTCTCATCATGGGCTTCGTGCTTCCCTAAAATGGTGAGGGAACGATGGATTAGTCCATGGGTCATACACAGGGTCGTTTTTTGGGAGATAGCTACCTACTACAGATGTTATGGAATTGCAATCTATTGTCAGTAGATTGCCGAGTTCATTTATTTATGTAAGCTTTGAAAAGACAAAATTGATAAAGGAGAGCGAAAACGCTCAGAATTTTGAAACGATGTTAGGAACGAATTTTTCAACGATCCTAAGCGGAACTGCGTTGGAATGGGCAGGCCATTGATGACTTACAAGATGGTAACCCCATAGAAACCCACCGCCAAACTGGTGACTCATACATTGACAAACAGCGTGTGAGTAGTGATTGAGTATAAAACGGAACGGCGGATTTGAAACAACGCGTAAATTATGTGACCTATTTCTGTATATCTAACTGAGAGAACTTCTTATGTAGAGATTTCCATTGATGTTCCGAATAAAAAATCTATATTACTAGGCATAAAAATAATAATAGTCAGAAATTAAAAAATCTTAAAATTCTGATTAAAATTCAATAATTTTTTCCTTCCCTTTTAAGACAGTCACTAAGACCTATAACAAAAGGAAACGTTTTGTCTACGGCTGCTGTCAACTTGATAGGTACCTACTGAAAATCAGTGTTGGAATTGGGGTGACCCTAAATTCAATTCCAAAAATGCTGAGTGGGTGTCCTTATATTATGTTTTGTGTCATGAATAAATGCTTACTTGTTTCTGGCCGCAACTTGGTCCGCGTTCAATTAATATCGGACTCCCTCGGGGTCGTTGAAAAATATCGTAATAACAAGTACCTGGTAAAATGTGTCCCAAATTTCGTAATGATGAGTTGAGTAGCGGCAGAAATAGTTACAAACAAATCACATTCGAATTTATAATATCGGTTGAGATTTGACGCAAAGATACTGCATTGACTAGCGCGTATTACAAGGGCGTCCGCATCGTTCTTAAAACAATGGTCTAAACACATCAAATGAAATGCTAATTCATTGTCATCTGCGGTCTTTGTATGTATATTTGAGAGGTTCGTGGAGTGAGACACGTACGCCACCTCCGATATAAAATACATTTATAAATAGGACAATAATAATAATTATGATTAATCATTTGTTAGGTTGGAGAATACTAATGACGTCTGTAGACTTTTGCTTATTTCCGTTGAGCTAATAATATTTAGTAAAATGTGCTGCATGATTGTTTTAATAATGTTTAAATAATGTATTAATTAAATATTTATTTGACAAAACAAAGCTGACAACAGCTATATTACAATACTATGATAACATTAAGTAAATTAAAACTATCATTACGGGCAAGTGTACCAAGAATACAACCAGCATATCAGCTATCCAACGATATCTAGGCTGATCTATTGACCGAAATAGCTGCCAACGCTAATATTAAATAATATTTTCACATTTAATTTTAAACGTGTAGTTTTCGTGACCTTATCTTATGTAATATAGTATAGAATATTTATAAATATTATTATCTGTATTACCGTGCACAGCATCTTTCAGCCTTAGAGTTTTAGTTAACAAAATTTGAACATCTGAATTATTATAGTATGAATAAACTGAACTTCTTCCACCCAAATATTTTTTAACACAGTACTTGAATTTTGCTAATCTTTGACTTAGGAATTTTTCTGTGATAATTGCGCATATGACTTCCACGAGCACATTTCTGAAAATTTCCTGAAAAACAGGGGAATTGTTATTAGAGATTATAGGATAAAATTAGCATTAGTTGCAGCATCACGTGTACAAGTCATCATCGAATCCAATGCACAGCATGCCGTATTAACAAACAAGAAAACAATGGTGTAAATTGTCATACTAACAACAAAGACACGTTGCATTTATCTTATATTAATATGCCGAGAAAGATAGAAACCCAGGCCAATGAAGCAACAAGCACAGCTTGTAGTTACTAACTTTGGCCGCCTCCAACTACGACTCTCACGCCACTCGTATCCAGTAAGATCCAGCAGTCAGTTTAAATGTCTTTCTCCAAACTCCGCACAGGTTTTACCAGTGGGAGGCTTCTTTGCACAGGATGCCGGCTAGATTATGGGTACCACAACGTCTTTTTCCGCCGTGTTTCGGTATAAAGGGCAATTACTGGGTAAATGAGACTTAACATCTTATGTCTCAAGGTGACGAGCGCAATTGTGGTGCCACTCAGAACTTTTAGGTTTTTCAAGAATCCTGAGCGGCACTGAATTGTAATGGGAAGGGCGTGTCAATTTCCATCATCTGAACGTCCAACTTGTCTCGTCCCTTATTGTTTCAAAAAAAAAGGTCCTCTGTCCCTTGATATAATACGATTCTATTTTAAGAATTTAATTCCTTAATATTACTGCTGTACTTCCATTTACACGATTAATTTGCCGTCATTTATCTACTAAGTATAAACTACTAAAACTAACCCGTATAACTATATCCGTTTCTTAATAATATAATAATAACAGTAAGACAAAATTCCGAAAACAAAAAAGCCCAGTAAAAACCACCAATTTTACCCAAGTCGAATCTAACGTGATAACTCGACATATAACACTTAAAGAAACCAGACAATTAACCAACTATAGGTTAAACCCGTTTCTTTTGAACCTATGATATAATAGTAAGAATGACAAAAAGCTGTTAAACTAACACAGGCCCACCGATTTCATTTACCCACCGATCGTATAAACATAATATTATGAATCAGCGGCATTCCCAATAAGTATGCATGAACTTATTCGTATTAAGCGGCGTTTACATTTAGTACTTGTAGTTAGACTGCCACAAATGGCAAGTAGAGAGAAAAAGCAAAAAAACACTGCAAACCTCCTACGGCTGAAGGAAAGATTTTATTAAAAAAATAGAAATTCACTTATTCATCATTAATGTATCTATTGAATTAATAAACATGAAAAAATCAAAATACTTATACTAAAAATATTCGGCCATGGATACTAAGTTCGGTTTCAGTATCTTTAAAGCAATATCCAGCCACCGTACTTCTTAGTTTCGCGGTATTTTTGAATTTGCACCATCATTTCACCAGGCTGCTTAATATTCAGAATTTGAATTATGTTTGCTTGTGAACGATTATCGATAGAATGCTCGCTCTGATAAAAAAATCAAGAGTAGTGAAAACGCGCCATGAGCCATACCTGTTCCGTAGTCGTCCGTGATTCGTGACCTCTATTTTATTTAACACCTGTCATTGACAATGGGTTGTACGATTTAATCATCAATAAAGATACAATAGTATTACTTCTAACTGCATATAACATTTATTTATACATAATTTATTTATAATAATTATTGTCGTGTTGCTCAAACTATTTTACACGTAAAGGACAGTTCACGGGTTGGAATACGGTTGGTTTTAATGTATCAAAATTATTTTCTACTACTTGTTATGTCACTTTATACAATTATTTGAATAACTGATTCAAATTATGTGCATTCTTATAAAAAATAAATTACGGTGGTACGTAACGTGGTCGTGAATCACCATCACAATTTACAAATGCGAGACGCGTGATTGCACGCTTTTGCTTCAATCTGATACATGGGGGATGTATCAAATTGAAGCCAGTGGATTATAATTGAAAAAAATATATATATATATATATATATATAATTATTATTAAAACGATCTGCTGTAACACTATAATATAATTAGATAATTTTAATTATTTAGTATTTGATTGATATGATTCGTCATGAAATTTTATTCGCGTTGAAAATATCTGATGATTTGAACATTTTTTTAAAATAGCGATAAACAATCATATTATGGTAGTTGTGAAAAAAAATAGAACAAATCAAGATTCTATTAAACGGAAAAGCATTGACACAGATAAGAAATTGCACAAGGATCTTGTCGAGCTCCTAGTATGGAAAGTAACAGTTTATTAATTAACTTGGAATTACCCCAATGGCAACATTGAAATACACGTTAAGAAAGAGTTGTTATTAGTCAAAGGAATTATCATAGAGATCTTTTACCCTTTCTTCAGATCCTTTTGTTTAGAGTATCTGTGATAATTATATTATTATTTACTTACTACATAATATTATTACCTTGAACTCATTCTAAACTTGTAAACTTGGTGCAGCAGATACCAAATACATAAATCGTTATTGTTATATATAGATAGATACAAAGTTTCGTGACAAAGTCTCGGTTGATCTCCCTTTTCATCTCAGTCAATTTCATTAGGATTAGGAGGGCAAATGAGCGTACAGATTTGATGACGATTTGGCCAGTACCGCGCAAGGTCTCTTGCAACTCCAAAGAATGGAAAGCGTGAGCGTTGTCTAAGTCAAGTTTTAGGTTCGTACGCGTGCACACTTTTGGAAGCTCCATGTCGTATCAACCTGGAAACTGCGGAAGAAAGTTCACAGTTGGGTTGTAGGTGGAAGAAAGTGCCTAAATAACGCACTTCGTAGGGGACCACTAACGCATAATCTGGATAATAATGTAGAGGGTTCAGTTTTATTAAGGAGGTTTATTCCGAGACATACTACGGTGATTTCTAAGATACATAGATAATGGATAGACTGAAGATATATGTTTTATAAAAAGCAAAATATGTACTAGTCCCTTAAGTTTGTCATATAAATATATCTGTGTCCGTCTGTCAAATATTTATATAAAGACTTTTTGCAATTATATGACAAGAATATTATATGTGCGAATAAAAACTACAATTTAAAAATTTATTGACCTTTTTTCACTTTTTAACACAAATATATGTTTTGAATGGTTGTTAAAACTAATTTCTTTTCTTTACAGAAAGTTCTGGAAACATTTTGGGTGCCAGCGAGTGGAATACTGGCTACTCGTCGGCGACCAGTGTGTACCCAGGCTATGGCGCCTTACAACCTCCTTACTATAAGGCTGACCCAACAATCCACATACCAACAGGTACCTAATTGCAAAATCTTTTCTGATAATAATTGGTGTTAGTTAGTAGAGATGAAGCCAATTTTGCTTAAGTATTTTTTATGTAATGTTTGTACACTTCCCTTAAAGCCTCGTCTTGTATCGGAATACTGAGTCTCGAAATCTCGAGCGATTGCCAATTCCGTGGCCATCTGGAGGGCAAAGCCAAATTGGCTTTTAAGAAGCTGGGGGTCATTAATAGAGCACGGCAATACTTCAAGCCGGCCTACATTCTAGCGCTCTACAAAGCGCAGGTCCGGCCACACATGGAGTATTGCTGTCATCTCTGGTCTGGCGCACCCCAGTATCAGCTCGACCCATTTGACCGCATGTAACGTAGAGCAGCCCGAATTGTCGGGGACCCAGTGCTCTGGGAACGGCTGGATCACTTCGCGTTGCGTAGAGATCTCGCTTCATTGTGTGTCTTCTACCGCATTTATCACGGGAGTGTTCCGAAGAGCTATTTAACCTGATTCCTGCCGCTGAATTCCGCCTTCGCACGACACGCCACAAGTTAGGATATCATCAACACCATCTGAATGTGAAGCGGTATTCCGCAGTGCGGTTTTCAAGGAGCTTTCTTTCTCTTTCTTCCACGTACTACTAAGCTGTGGAATGAACTTCCTTGTGCGGTGTTTCCAGGACGATACCACATGGGTACCTTCAAAAAAAGCGCGTACTCCTTCCTTAAAGGTCGGCAACGCTCCTGTGATTCCTCTGGTGTTGCAAGAGATTGTGGGCGGCGGTGATCACTTAACACCAGGTGACCCGTACGCTCGTTTGTCCTCCTATTCTATAAAATAAAATAAAAAATATACTTTGTGCACTCAGCATTAAATGTTTTAGTTAGTTAGTTTATCTGGGCTGTTTACACACTTAGCCTCTTGATTGGACAATTGTGCGTGTTCGTTCGTCTTCCTACTCCAACCAGCCCAGATCGTCCCAGAAGTCTAGCAGTCCTTATAAGATTCTGCAGGCATCCGGGAGCGATGCTGGAGTTCGGAGGATTTGTGTACGTTGTTCGGACAAACTCCTGCATTCCATAATCAAGTGTTCTGGAATTTCTTCCTCCTCCATGCATACTCTGCACAAAGGGCTGTCTAGCAATAATCAGCATTATATGTATATTCTCTTTATAACTAACGTGGAATCTAAAAGGCCGGCACAACCTGTAAATCCTCTGGTATTGCAGGAGAATGTGGACGGTGGTGATTACTTAACATCAGGTGGACCCATGTTTGTACTCCTCTTCTATAAAAAAAATTGTGACAATATTTTTATTTCAATATAATTGTAAGAAACTCAAGCAATCTCGATACATATTTGTATTCAACAGAAATTGTTCTAAATTAATAATTAATATTTTACAGTGTTGCCAGAGATTCCACTGGGTCATACTGACTACAGTGGGTTCCAGACCAGCCCTAGCTACATGAAGGGCAACCCTAGCGCCACCGGCGGTAGCCTCACTGATCTCAACAGCGCAGCCATGTCTGCCCAACGCTACGACACCAACTACTACAACTCGTGGCCCACCAACTCCTACAACTATCAATACAATAACATCAACAATAACCCCGCCTGCCTCCAATCCCACACGCCGTACATCAACCCGAACTCACAAGTGATCCTACCCAACCTATATTCAACCGTTAACCAAAACCAAATACACGTTCACTTGCACAGCTCTGCAGACAAATATAACTTAGAACAATATATACCTAGCGAAATAAAAATAAGTGATATCGATGGTGGGATTTCCATTACAACGGAGCTCCCCGGAAATGGGGAAGCCAGCGGACTAGTGCAAACTTGTGAAGCGAGTGATGACGTGAAACACGGACTTTACGGTGCGAGCAATCAAGAAGTGTGGCGGCCATATTGACATTACGTTCAATACCGCCAAAATGAACATTCCATTGTACATATTGTGATATAAAATATGCATTATAAAATCATTGTGTAGTTTAGTAATCTGTTAATGTTAAACATTAATTAGATTGTAAGTGTTGAAGATAAAGTATTCTATACAATAAATTAATTATTCACAATTATTCATTGTTTATTTTTTACATGAGTTTTAATATCTAGATAAATAATATTATGTGCGTAACTTGAGCGGTCAACGAGACTAATTTACCGGTGTACAGTAGGTAAATACATTTCGTTTCGACTGCGCGGCGAACACTATCCCCTAGGGACCCCTACCATTGAAACATTACTTGTGAACTCTACGCATTCAATTCAATCCAATGGTATTACAATGGGGGTGGATCAAGCTAAATATTACCAAATTTGCCATCATGCACGTAGTGTGCAAACGCGCAAATTAAAATTGACAACTTAGAGTGCCTAATTCCAAGCGAAGTTTTTTTTTTATTAAAAAAAAGTGGGACGAGACGAGCAGGACGTTCAGCTGATGGTAACTGATACGCCCTGCCCATTACAATGCAATGCCGCTCAGGATTCTTGAAAAACCCCAAACATTAGCGGCACTACAATAGGCGCCGTTGTGGTACCCATAATCTAGCCGGCATCCTGTACAAATTTAAATTCAAATTCAATTATGTTGGATCCAATAGTCACTCTTGAGGTCGTGCACGAGTCTCCATGGACTGAATTAGAATAAATATATTCTTAATTTTTGTTTATTCATTACTAGCTGACCCGGCGAACATTGTTCCGCTTTAGAGGCAATAAATGAGCAGATTTTGGATTTAATTCATTTCAATATCTAAATAGGATAATAAATATAAGGAAATAAAAAAAATCAAGTTCGTTAATGATTCTTTATTGGCTGTGTATTTTGCTGCTTGGGTTGCACTCTTCAGTGAAGCACCTTGTGATAGACGACATTTACCGTTTTATTATCATGCGCAAAAGCAAATAACGCAGATGGTCTACCATCCCGTGAACATGACACTTATAATTAATTGAACATGGGAAATGGATTCTAGATTCAGACCACAAACTTTCAAGGATTAAGGATTCAAGGATAAGGCTTAAGTTTTGAATGGTCAGGGCTAATGCGAGACGGATCGGAAAGGAAAGATTTGTGAGGTAACTCGACATGCAAAATGTTCATGAAGTAGTTGCTGCAGGGTCGAACAATATCTCGAAAATGCCTCACGTTTATTGTAACAGAATATATATTTATCTCAAGTAAGAGATAGACTGAATATTGGGAACGGCCTTAATATCTATGTGACATCTACAGCTGCAGAATCGAGTGTCTTAATTAATTTATCTTTAAATTTTGTTATATTATTGCTGAACAGATCAATGGACTTATAATAATACTCATAAATTCATTGTATAGTCTACTTAATCGGGGTATTAGGGAATGATGGCCGAGATTCGTCCTGTGGATTGGTTGCGTAAAAAGTGAAATAGGATACCGTGGAGTACGGGAGGAACTTTGATGCATACTTGACTCAAAAGACCCGTGTTATTTGTGATGCCGTTTAGGACTTAGAATTAAAATAGAATATCATGTATTTTCCATCCTTTTGATGCTTTTTCATTACTTTGAATGCCTACGATCCGATCCTTATTAACTTGGTAGCCAGGGTTCCCAATTGCCGTAGCATATTCAAGTTTGTTTCTAACTTGTGTAGAAAACAATATTTTTTTCTTTTTAAGCTTTTTGAAAGTCTTCAAATATCTTCGTTAAAGCTGACCTGACTCATAGTAGCTCGGATTTTAATTTTTGTTCAATTATATTCATAACGATAGTTTAAAAAAAATACTATTTGCTGCTACTCCAGGACTCAATAATATTGGGGCTACTGAAAACCAGTGCTACATGGGCGCCACGCCATTGCTGCTTATTACTGAGTTAGCTCCATTTGGTGACATTCACTGCCGCACAGTACCTACTTTTTCGTTTTATAAAAATAAATTGTATGATTTAATTGGTTTCATTAGTTAGATCTGAGAATTTATTACTCATTCTGGTTTGTTATTTAATAATTGAGTGGTGCACACTTGTGCACGATGGTAGTTCCAGTAGTAGTTCAGACGAATCTATTTAAATATAAATTTTAGAATCAGCTTCTGATTATAATGAATAAAGTCTGTTTATTTTTCTTAATGGCTTTTATTTTTATGCTCACCTCACTTGTGTAGTGGTTTTTATTAAATATTGTTCTTGCACTGTAGGCATTTGTTACCTCTTCAATACTCTAGGTTCTGATAATATGATCCCTGTGTATGTTGAAGTAACAAAATTAAATAATACATTTTACTGCAAAGAACTCAAGTCTTAATAATGTGTGTACAAGAACGATATAATAAATGACTGTATATAATTGAAAAACCAAAACCATTACCTACATAATAACCGGTAAGGAATTGTAAAAAAAATAGGAAAAGTATCAAAATTATTTATTTCTACTTTAGTTGGTAATACAATAGAATAAAAATTTATTGATAACAAACCACCACCACTCAATTATTAAATAACAAACCAGAATGAGTAATAAATTCTCAGATCTAACTAATGAAACCAATTAAATCATACAATTTATTTTTATAAAACGAAAAAGTAGGTACTGTGCGGCAGTGAATGTCACCAAATGGAGCTAACTCAGTAATAAGCAGCAATGGCGTGGCGCCCATGTAGCACTGGTTTTCAGTAGCCCCAATATTATTGAGTCCTGGAGTAGCAGCGAATAGTATTTTTTTTAAACTATCGTTATGAATATAATTAAACAAAAATTAAAATCAGTAAATAAAGCAGTATAGATATAATTAATAATAATACCATTTGAAGTTTTTTTGAATTTGCCGCCTTTTGCTAAAATCTGCTTTCGTTAGCCAGACTGTATCAACTAAGCTTTTAGTATGTGTTTTCTAAATTTAAGCAGATAAAATTACTTAAATTATTAAATATTAGATATAAGTGATATTTACAACATAATACTATTTGTTTTTCTATTATTTTATACAAAATATTAACAAAAGGAATCTAAGCTAGCGAGAGGAGAGATATTAAGGCAGTTGAACGGGGCATTTCATGATTTTAGGGGGTTTAAAATGGTACAAAGAGCTAGAACCATTTATCATAAGTATGATAAATGGTTCTAGCTCTTCTATTATTTCATCCCTCCTTCTTTCTGAACTTTGTAGCTGTACCTACAACCAATAACATCAATTAATACAAATGTCTAATATCTAACTTGTAACGTTACTACCTTCGTAGCATTATAGATCGTAGAAATATTAATCGTGCATATTAACTGTAATAAGCGTATAGCGAAAGATTCGTACTTAAAAGAACATATTATTTTATATTCAGTAATATTATAAATCATGCAGATCACCAGTAGTCATCTCATCGAAGTACAAGCATCGTCACGTTCTCTCGAAGCCCGCAGATATACTCACATGACCAGTCATACACAACCTCACAGCAAGGCCGAGCGTACTCTACTAAAGCGCGTCGCGGCGTCGATCACTATTCATTCAATTTTAGTCAATGAGCGACAGAGTGGGTGCTCATTGACATCGGATGATCGAGCATCGACGCGAGTTTACACAAGCACTCGCTGGCCGCCTTTCTGCGATAGCATTAGTTTTAGAGCGAGATAGAACACATAATATTATTCTCAATTCTTATTGAATGAAACGTTTAACTATTGGTCAAAATGTAAGCTTTAGTATTGGTGTGTAATTTCCAAACTTGTAAATATTTTTAAGTAACAATTGTCATTGGTTAACTAGTTTTAAGGATTTTGTATATATATCGTGTAACTAAAGTTAAATATGTATTCCACATATTCCTCACATTCTATATACTACTCAAGCAGTTGTTTTATTTAATCTCCAAACGCTCAGTCTACGAAACTTCAACATGAAGGATATGCTCTGTCATTGTCTTTCAATATAGTTGTGTTATACTTTCAAAAGTATGTTTTATTACTGTTTCGGTATATTTTTTGTATTCTTGGTCCCAACTGTAGTCTAGATTATCTGAAATACAATATAATATTCAATACTTTCTAGTGAACTAATGAACGCAAATGAACATTACACAAAAACAAGAAACATATAATTTTTAAGTACTATCTTAAATCAAGTATCAAATTGATTACACCGTATTAACATACGAATTCACTCAAGACGACTAAACATTTATTTTTTGCACAACATCGCTTCCTTCTCTTCTTGTTCTTGCTTTAATTTACTCAACATATTATAGAACACTCGCCGCACACCAAGTGTTATCGTTTTACCCATGTTCGCTTAGAAATATTCAAGAAACTCAATATAAACAAACTCCTATATGACAGCAAGACACAACAGTTTGATTGACATTGTCTTATTGAAAATATTTTATATCCTAATGCCATTCAAATGGGTGGCTGGGTTCAGCTTACTTTAGCCGGACTCTACGTGACATTGGCTAAATTTTGGTATGCCTTCCACAGAAGCCACAGTACAATGATTAAAATAGAAGCGTACAATGAAATAAAGAAAAATGGTGGTTGATAATAATTATAGCTCAAAAAGCAATGACGTTGTACATATGGACATATCATTCGCAGTCTGAAAGCGGAATGACAAAAATGTGCTAAAACACATTGTAAGCATACTTTTCTCCATACTCATGTGTCAATTACCAAGTCTAAGTGTCCTATAAAGATGTGCTCAAATAATACGTTAACGACTCAAAAAAAGATGGTGTGACTTACCACCATTAAGTTTATTTTATTTATAAAATACAGGCTGGCAAAAAGCGTGAATAATTTAGTAAAACAGTGAGACAGATGAAAGGACGTCACCAGCACACAGTAAGAAAGGGAATCTATAGAACATTCAAATTCAAATTCAAATATTTTTATTCAAAAAAGGATGTGACATCACTTATTGAAAGTCAAAAACTACCATTGATTAGCAATACTGTATTTTGTGTTCAGAAAGTCATTGTCGGTGAATGTGAACGGCTTACAAGAATGTGAACAAACTAGTGCTACTTACACGGTATCACAGAACTAGTCTAACCTAGTCATATTTATTTATACCGCAAATCTGTAACAGCTAATTTTTTTCAGTTTTTCCATACACTAGATAAGGAAATAGAATTGGCGCCAGGCTGGTAGCAAGAGAGAGTAGTGAAAAAATTTACCAACCAAATAAGTCTTGTGTCATTTGATAGAATCATTTCCTTGGGGCAGATTTATATATCACCGCTAAAGGATTTAAGCGTTTTAAAATTCATCCTCAAAACTTATATTTAAACTTTTTAACATTATTTATGTGTATTGGTTAACCAATAAGTAAACATACAAACTTTAGCCTTTATAATACGAGTGTGATTGATTGAAAACGTAAAAAGCGCCCGACTAATCATATCTTTATCAGAAAATAGGGACAGACTGACAAACGTAAGACTTATAGCAACCCTTTTTTTCGTCAGCGTATAAAAAAATACAAAACTACTACTCCACTGACGTTACTGTTCAAATCGGGTTCTAAATTCAAAATACGTAGCTAAAACTGAAAAAACATTGCTGCTTATTGACCATTAATATTTAAACGCAGAAAATGTATAGATATGGCAGTCGAAGCTTATTATAGTGTCATTTGCGGCATGTGCCATATTTTTTATTTGTTTATTATAAACATACAGTTTCTTCTTAAATTAATACAAAGTCCTGTAAAACTGTTTACACAGTTAGTCTACAGGATCGAGCGAGTCTCATAAAATACATCTTAGAACGTATTTTAGAAATGTTACTGCAACAATAAATAATAATTCAATAAATAGTGTTTTAAATTTATTTTTGTTTGGTTCCCGTCGGATGTCCTCTATTACTATATATTTCAGCTATAGTTTTGTATGACGTGAATTGTCTATATGTATAGAACGTCATTGCTTTAGAGATTAGAGTGTAAACTATAACCAACAGCGGCATTGGCAACCTATAAATAAGTCTTAAGGGTATGTGTTAGAGGATAAAATTATGTTCAAGCTCCAAATGCTTCAGTTTTCACCATTAAACTTGTCTAAAAACACCTTGTTTGCACCTTGTTGTTATTCTCACATGCAAATAGTCATTTTGCTTTCAAATGATAGGTAGAATGAAACAATATCTAAAGTTTTAATACGATTTTTTCTACATGTTTTGTAATAGGTATCAAGGCATAGATTTTTAAATTCACAATACCGATTCTTTGTAAGAGCTTTAGAACAATACATGTTTAAAACATTCTTATATTTTATTTCCGTATTCCGAAGAGAAGGAAAATCCTTGGTAAGTGAGTTAGCAAATCAGATAGAGAATTAACAAATTTTCAATTTCAATTTTGCAAGCCCTGGAGAAATAATAATTATTAAAACTTTGAAATCTATAGAAATGAAAAAAAGTGCTGACATAGTATGGAGCACTTCTGTTACTTAAGTTGAATAATAATTGATGTCATAGCACCAAATAATCTTTAAATTATTGTATTAAACATGGCGTGTTTCCTGACCTACTGAAACATATTAAAATTACACCATTATTTTAATGATTCGGGATGCACTTCTGACCCGAATAACTATCGTCCTGTTTCGGTTTTAGGCCGACCCTTAGTAAAAAAATTATTAGACAATTAACTGACATAGATTCGGCGCGACTAGTTTAGTTTAGTTACTTCCATAGTATTATTTTCTATGGGGCAACGCTGCCGATAATAATACAATCTTTGTCTGCAGAAGAGGGATATTCGCGCTATTTATAACCTAGGTACAAAATAATCATTGAGAGCAACATTTAAAGAAATTAACATCTTGACTGTTGCTTCTCAATATAATATTCTTGATAATGTTATGCATGTACATAGGCACATAAGTGATTTTGCTAAACTGTCATATCCATAATGTTAACACCAAGAAAAGACATAAATTTATAAAGACTACTACGACTCGGTTAAGTCGAGTTAGTATGTCTATTATGGGGCATTGTTCTTTTACAACAAGATCCCAGAAAATGTTCAAAATAAATGCATTATGAAATACAAAAGAATTGTTAAAAAAACGTTTGTGTGGTGAAGGTTACTAGAACATAAATGACTTTTTTAATCATATCACAGATTGGAAATGGAACGATCACCGTCAGGCCATTTAATAATATGTTTGTTGTACGACATTACTTTATAACCATAATTTTTATGAAAAAAAAAGAAGCCCGCTGAGTTTGTTGCACCCGTTCTTCTCAGGTCTGAGGCATACTGTTTGGAATGGGAGGTGGTTAGTTTTTGCCTTTCAATAATTGATATCACATCCTATTTTGAGTAAAGACGCAGCATAAATGCGTGTTCGGAAACGAGCAATATACCCAAAATACTATGGTATTGCAATACAATTTTTTTAACTTCAAATTAAACTCGCAGTGGTCACCAGAGTGATGAAAATGAAATAAAATGGCTTCAAGTTACTGCTTTGCATTTCAAGACAGACTAGGTGAGATATGTCTATCTCTGTTCAATGCATTGTGTTTCGCGTAGGTTACAAAAGTCAAGCCAGTGCTATACAGCATAACTTATTGTTACTTCTCTAGGCTTGATAATTTCTCTGAGGCCACTACTCAGTAGTCAGTACTCACTAAAATGTTCTATAGTCTATACTCTGTGTACAAGCTGTGTATTGGACTAAAAAAAAATTAAAATGACGTCTTAAAATGGCGGTGTACTGAAATTGTGTTCGTCTTCGTACAAATTAAACTTTATAGTTAAAAACTTGTGAGAACATATTTTAGTGTTTTAGTTTTAGCGTCTCACTATTTATTTATTATCATATAGTTATTACATTTTTATCATTCATACAGTGTAAGTACTAACTCATAAGATTCTAGTGACCTGTGGTAATGTTTATGTACGTCATTGTTACAGGATCTGATAACGGCACCGAACACTAACTGTTGTATCCCAAAACTAACTGTGCTCGTTTACTTGCAGTCAGAGTGCCTCCTAACTTGTTATTGAGAGTGCAATGTCAGAAGAATCTGAAAGACATGGCGAGTCGACGAGTGACGGCGGCGCCACGAACGTGGCGCGTGTGTTGTTGACCCCGCAACAACTCGAGAACGCGACTTTAGAATCCCTTCGTGCCTCGTGGAAAAACCAGGACTTGTATATTGACCAACTTGAGTCTTTGAACAAACAGTTGGAAGGTATTTACGAAACGATTAGAACGGCTTGGTAGTGTTTTCAATCGGCGACCGCCAACTTGGGTTGGTCTGTGCGAAGTTTGCTATAAATCGACAATACTTTAACTAAAATTAACTAGTGATTTCATGACAAAATGTTGATTCTGTGATGTTATAAATATTAGCTGTATAATTTGTGGCTATGGGTGTATTTAGGTGTTGAATAATCAAGAAAAGACGGTGTTATCCTGTGACAAGTGGAGTGTTCTGTGGAAGTGATACATCATGTGGGGAAGTAAGACTAGTGAAGTTCAATCTTTGTTCAGTTGTGATGAAAATATACTTTGTAAAAATTCATCAGAAATCAACTTGAAATCCAGATTTCAACAATATAGAGAAGTAAATATCTTATTAATTATTATTAGATTTTAAGTGTGGAAAACTAGTTAGGTTTTCAATGTATTTTGTAATTTTAAATTATAATATATTATAGTATTTTATCTCTAAAACTAACTTGGAATAATTCATAGGCCAACAGCCATATAGTATGACTGTTATATCAACTTAATAACATAATATATTTATTTTATTAAGTTGATGTAATTTAATATATTGTATTCAAATGTAAGTATTTGATTTTCTTATTGGTTTAAACATATCAGGCATTGGGCAAGCATTATGGTATTTGTATTTTAGAAATAATTTAGAATGCCTAAAGAAATTTCATATAAGTATATAATTGTTACAATATCTTATATTTTGCTATAATACTGCATCAATGACTGACATCAAAAAGAATTCTAAAGGAATCAATTTTGAGATAATAAATGCCTTTTATGCCTTTTCATCATGCAGTGTTAAGGATTAGGTATTTAATTGATTTGAATGATATAACACAGCAGAAACTAATTTCAGATAAAATTAATGTGCTTAATTTTTTCTGATATTAGTTATTATTACTTAACTAATTTTTCAACTTAAGAAGAATTTCAAAGTAGGCAGGTTTTGTAAATATTTGACTTACAGAGGCAGATCACTTAATTTTGAGCTACTATGATGAAATAATTATTTTTTGTTGATTTATAGAGTAGTGGTATATGTATAAAAATGGCTTGTTTGGAATGACTTATTAGCTCTAAATATAGAATTTCAATTCATGGATGTATTGAGGCCTAGAGAAGGGTATGATAAATTTAATGTGTATTGGAATTGGATTTTTATTTTTTCAATTTATACCTTAGCAATTGTTTTGATCTGCTCTCATTGTTGCAAGTGGACATTTTTGTCCAATTAATTTTTGGGTTTTTACTTATATAAATATCTAAATATTCACAAAACTATAGTAATGATATAAACACTTGAGAGAAAAGACATTTTTAATATCGCCTTTTAATAGGGTCTGGGGCTGTTAAATTAGGTATAGTGCAATGGCACTTAAGACTTGTTCTCCTCAATTATACAATTTATAGTGTAACTATCCACCAAAGTGCCGAAAGACAATCTCATTGAATCTTGACGGCCAATGCTTTATCAGAATTTGCCTTAAATGTTTCAATGTCCCATATATTTGGAAAAAATCCAAGATTTTTTTTCATCAATTAGTGTTTTTAATATAAATTACCTGTAACTTGTTAATAAATAATTAGTTAGTTACCCTACTAATACAAAGGTACTTCTATCATGTCTTAATATTATGTAATAAGATTACTAATTTTAATTACTGATGCCACTATATTATCTGTGCCTGTTCTGTTCTGTCCTGTCATCAAAATCTGCTTCATGTTAAAATTTATCTTAAACTAGCTGGTGCCCAAGCTAATTGCTTCTCCTAATTACCATTTCATAGTAATTCTACCGAGGCACCTATCCAGCTCTAACATGTACATTGGTATTGAGTTTTAGTTGCAATAACATATCTACACACATACATTCTCTTTTTACCTGTATCTTCTTCATATTGATAAAATGCTCACTTAAATACTTTTATTATTTTACTGTGTTTTGATTGATGCATCTACTTTAACTCAATGTAGTTTATAATTAATTTACATTTTATATTTTCTACTCACTTGAGTAAGTTTTGACATTTGAATATGTTTATTTAGCATACATTGTTATTTAATTGATTTGTAAAATGATGAACCTGTAGATATTAATTTAATAGAGTGGCAACAAGTTCTCATTAAAGCTTAACCTTTTGCATAGTGGTGGTTAAATGTATGTGTTAATGATAATACTTCTCAAGTAATATTTTTTATCTAAATGAAAAGGGTAATTTTGATTTGGTTTTTCTTAAAAGTTCAGCAACACTTGTGTAAATACTCTGGTATTGTAAAAGAGTATGAGAGGTGGTGATGACTTAACATCAAGTAACCTTAAACTTAATATAAGTAAGTTTTTCCTGAAAATATGAATATTATCAGGCATGAAATATAACAAGTTGTCATTTATTTTCTACAAACTATTATCTATTTCATCTTTATATTATTTACAATATTGTTTAATCCACTAGAAATCATTTTCAAGGTTTTTTATAATATAAATATTACATCATGTAATATCAAAATTAATGTATATTATATAAATTAGTGATACCACAAGGGTCTATTCTTGGACCCTTTATCTTCCTAATTTATATAAATGATCTACCTAACCTTGTAGAAAAAAAAACACAACATGGTATTGTTTGTGGATGACACTTGACTTATATTCAAAGTGAAATGACACTATGTTTTATATGACAAAGTAAACATTGCTCTATCTGACATTGTGTACTGGTTTAGCACCAATAATTATTGTTAAATAGTCATAAAACAAAATATATTAAATTTACCACGCCAAATGTCAAAAATAAAGATGTGAATATTTTATTAAACAGAGAGGTGGTAAAACCAGTGGAATCTGCTGTATTTCTTAGCATTACTCTTGATTCCAAATTGCAATGGGGCCCCCATATTGAAGGATTGAATAGGCTTAATTCTGCAGTATATGTGGTTAAGAAAATTACATGGTTAACTGACATAGATACGGTGCGACTAGTATACTTTAATAGACTTCATAGAATTATGTCCTATGGTATATTGTTATGGGGCCGATATTAATATCATCTTTGTGCTGTAGAAGAGGGCTATTCGCGCGATTTATTACATAGCTCGTAAAGAATCATTAAGAGAAAAATTTAATTTGACTGTTCTCAATACATTTTTGATAATGTTCTGTATGTTCATAAGCACATGGAGGAAATTTCTAGAAACTGTGACAATCATAATGGTAACATGAGGAACAAACATTCGGTTGGGTCAAGTTAGTAAGTCTTTTGTTGGGGGATGTATATGCTTCTACAATATGATCCCGGAAAAAGTACAAAACAAAACTGTTACGAAATTTAAAAGAATTGTTAAAAAACGTTTGTGTGGGAAAGGTTACTATAGCATAAACAATTTTCTTAATGTCACCACGGTCTGGGAATAAAGCGAACACCCTCAGGCTCTTTAATTATAAATGTTTAATGTACCATATTTTATATTAAAGAAAAAAGCCCGCTGAGTTTCTTGCGCCCATTCTTCTCAGGTCTGAGGCAGTCTCTTTTGAATAAGTGGTAGTTTTTGACGTTCAATAAGTGATTTTGAATCCTATTTTGAATAAAAATATTTGAATTTGATAAGTACTAAGTATTAACAATTATTTCATTAAAATCCCAACTATCCAGTAAGAATCTGTTTCTTAATCATTTCACTCAATTTTTGTACCACTTTACTCCTTCATTAGACGCTATTGAGTATATGAAGACATGATATTGAAATTTAAATATTTTTATTCAAAATCACTATTGAATGATGAATCTTCCAGTTGACCTAGAGTCATGGTATTTAGCCATGGAGTAGGGTAGAGGTTTTAAGTATATATTCTCTGTGGATGGGGATTTTGTTGAATTTCAATGTAAAATGAAAGAATATTTACATTTCATCTGGTTGTACTAAATTACCAATATTTTATATTTTTTTGTGATTGTAAAGACCAGTGGTGTAAACAGCACCTTCACTGTACATGATGCACACTAGGTAGATACAAGAGTGGCAATTAAATTGGCAAATTAAATTACTGAATAAAGTTCTAAAGTGAGGAGCACAGTTGCCTAGTTATGGGCAGGGTGTATCACTTATAACAGATGAACAAATTGTTTTGATATTTTATATATATACACTTGCCATTGTTTCAGATCATAAAATATATTTAGAATTTTAGTATTTAACTTGTGGTGTTGTGTATTTAAATTATTGTACTCAGATTTTAAAGTGTTTGTATTTAATACAAATAATAACAACTGTTTATATTAACTCAGTCAGCATCAACCTACATGTTTTAATTCACTGTTTAAAGAACATTCAAAATATATAAGTTAATAACTCAAATGTTAGCAATGTTGTTCAGCTAAATTATACTTAAACTAAACTCGGTCATTTATACTAAATTTTATATGTATTTGATAAGGTTAAGTTTTTTATTAAACATTGGGAATATTTCCTTTACATTTAACAATTTTTGATGACATGCATAATATGTTCTTGAATCAAGTATAAATGAAGACTAATATATTATTAAATTATTTTGTAAAATTATTTGTTAGTGATGTTAAATGTCAATTCACTCATATTTGTAACCTTTTTATGGTCTTAACTAAAATGATGTTGGTATTTATTGAGTGATTTAAATGTTGAATAAGTTGGAATGTAACTTTCTGGTCTTAGCTGTCACAAAACATATTGTATTCCATACTTAGACTCCAAATTGTTAGTGTATCACTATAAACTTGTAAATAATGATTCTGTTTTACTATTGTTATAATTCTGTACTCTTGTAATTATAATATAAGTATAATATAATTATTGTAAACAAGATTGAATTGTCGTAAAATTGACTATAAACAATGTTTAGTTAAGGTGTTGTCGATAACAACATTAAAAAATATATTTTGTTAAACATATGATAGCTCCGCTCCATGCCTGACTGAATTTAAATATTATTCTTGATGTCTTACCTTATGAGATAATAATAAAATTACAGGTAGTTTGGAAAAGGCGAAACAGATAGAAGATAGGATAAAGCAACAATATGCAGAGTCACAACACCGGGAAAAAGTACTTGTTAGGAGGCTCGCAGCCAAGGAGCAAGAAATACAGGATTATGTTGTAAGTTGAACATTACAAATATTTATATTATAAAGGAGGTTGATGTGAAACAAAAGCACCAGCAGGGAGGAATTTAAATGTTCACAAAGTTTTTGTTATTGAATTAGGCGTTATGCAGTTCTAAAATAACAGAGTATTTGGCTAAATTTAATTGGCTTCTAGACATGTATTTCATCATCAAAATCCGATTTGCTTAATGAGCTCATGAGATCGGTGACCTTGAAGACTGCGGCGAATCCGATGCGATCCATAGCTTTGATAGATCTTTCATTCAGAATCATATTATATAGAATATGTAAATTTAAACATACATCAAGAGTTTACTTGATGAAAATTCGCTTAACTCATGATTCATGTGTGTTGGTACCAACCAGTTTCAGACCATTTGAAGGTCCATCAGGGTGAATGTAGTGAGTTCAAACGGTTCGTCTTACACTAAAGTTACTTCTAGGCATTCAGAGGTTACTAATCCACAATAAATGGGTACAATGTCACTATGCAAATTAACACTAATATTTTGCATTAAAATTACAGAGTCAAATCGCAGAACTAAAATCATCGCACGCGAGTCTGAATGGTAGGCCTTCACTGCTTGATCCGGCTGTGAATATGCTTATTTTGAGGCTAAAACAAGAGCTCATATCAACAAAGGCACGATTAGAAGAAACACAAAATGAACTTTCAGCATGGAAGTTTACACCAGACTCAAATACAGGGAAGAAGTTGATGGCTAAATGCCGCCTCTTGCATCAGGAAAATGAAGATCTTGGACGAATGACGTCTAGTGGCAGGATAGCTAAGCTGGAAGGTGATTTAGCATTACAGAAGAGTTTAAGTGAAGAAGTTAAGAAATCACAATCAGGTACCAATTTAGAAAATTAATAATCTTTATTTAAGCAAAAGGACAACATACAAAAAATAATAAAGAATAAAAACTGTTAAATTCTTAATAAATTCTCTGTAACACATTACATTTACACATTTTCATTGTATATACACATACAGCATTCAGTTAAACAAATAGTTTAGTTTTATGAGGTCCACATGTAGTGTCGTCCTGGAAACCGTAAGTCACAGCTTTCAAGTGAAAGGTGTGACTTTGATGCCTAATTGTTTCCTTTTAGTGAATATGTGTTTTGCCATGTGAGACGTTTGTCTAGGTGTAGGCTATGATAACGCATATGCTCCGCGGGATTGTTACATTATTTAATTGAACGGGAGGACATGTAGTTCTTTTAAGGGTAAAAGTCACATTCACTGATGTCGATTCGTTAGCTTTGATTCTCCAATTTCTGAGATAGGATATCTCATTCAGACCACTTTGCAGATAGTTGGGTGCAACCGTTGGATCATTGTGTAAAACCATAATGGTGAAATCAACGGCGAAAGTGCCAGTTGTTACATATTCAGGAGTAGGTAAATCTGTAGTATAGAACGAGTAGAGTGTAGGCCCGAGCACACTTCGTTGCTGGACACGGGCTCCGATGCTATGTAAGTTTGATATAGCTTCGCCACTATTCACGAGAAATTGTCTGTATTCAATGAATGACTGGAGGACTTTATAGGTGAAATCAGGAAAAGAAGTCTTAATTTTGTAGAGGAGACCCTGGTGCCATGCTCGGTCGAAGGCTTGAGATATGTCAAGGAAAGCGCTATTGCAGTCTTCAAGAGATTTCATAATTTTTCAGTGTACCTATGAACTTGGTCGACTGTGGCATGTTTGTTTTGGAACCCAAATTGGTGGTCTGGGATAAGTTTCTTATCCTTTATAATAGGATGCATTGTAGGAGCACATATTCAAAAATTTTAAACGTGTCGGCAGGAGACTTATTGGTCTGTAGGACTTTGCTTCTTCCGGTGGTTTGTCCCGCTTCAGGGTCTTTATGATTTTTGCAACTTTCTATTGAGGTGGGAAGAAATGCTGTCTTACCGCATTGAACAATGAGGTGAGGAATGTCAGTCCCGCGTCAGGGAGTTCTTGAAGATTTTTTTTTGTTATTTAGTCATATCCCGGGGATTTTTTACAATTAGCTTTGTTGATTGTTCTGAAGACTTCTTATTTAGTAAATTTTTGAAATGTAAATGATTCATTGGTGTTGTTTATTGTAGGCGTATTGAGATAGTCAGTGACTCTTTTCCCGTGATCGGGGTTCCTTTGTATGGGTGAGGCTTGAAGACACTTGCTAAATGTTGTGAAAAGATCCTGGCTTTTTCCTCGTCTGTGCGTGCCCAGTTCCCTATATTATTTCTTAAGGGGGGTGATGTAATAGTCGGTTGTTTCAATTTTCTTGTGGCTTTCCGTAGAGAGTAATTTGCGGCCGCAGTGGAGTCCAAGGTACTTAGGTAATTTTGGAAACCTCTTTTGCGGTCATCACCCAGAGATCGTTTCACAATTCTTATCATGTGATTTCATTTCTTGCTTGCGATGGGGCATCTACTTTGCTGTCATTGTTTCCTTGCCTTTAGTTTTTCAAAAATTTTGTCCATGGTGGACTTGTCCACCTGAGTTGCTGGCTTGGTGATATTATTTTTAGGAGTTGCCGTACAGGCGGCGTCTTCTAAGTTCTAGAATGATTGGGGAGTGGTAAGATGATAAGTCTAAACAACTATTGCAAGATAATATGTTAGTTTTCGGGATACCCTTTGCAACACAGAAGTCAATTAAATCCGGCATCTTTTTAGGGTCAGTTGGCCAATATGTAGGCTGTCCTGTTGACACTACATCTAGTTTATTAGTTTGTATACATTTAAAGAATTCTGGGCCTCGTGGCAGTATCAATTTAGAGCCCCAGAAGGTATGTTTAGCATTGTATTCACCTCCCGCAATGAAGCGGCCAGAGACGAAAAAAAGTCATTAAAATCGATATCTTTTATAGAGTATCTCGGAGGACAGTAAATTGCTGAAATCATAAAGTCACTAGACCAGTCGTTTACAACGATACTGGCAGCCTGTATGTAGTTTTTAGATATATTTGCATGCATATGCCCTGTGCTGCCTCTGTTTTGAAAGTGGGAGAGTCACGCTGCTGTCTTATGATGTCAGCACAATCGGGCCAAACTCGTCCGGGTTACTTACCACACTCGCACAGAATACCGGCGTGAAGTAGCGGCCTAGTGCCGCTATGTTTCGCATAGGTTAGTGTCGAGGACCGGACCGCCCACGCTCCCGCTCCACGCTTAATGTGGACTTTTGTAACATCCGGGGAATTCACTCCAACTTAAACGCCGTCCACCACCACCTTGAGACGGCGCAGCCGGCCTTGTGTTTCCTTACGGAGACGCAGATATCTCGACCTAGCGATACGTCATATTTAACGTACCCCGGGTACAAAATTGAGCATAATTTCATGCCTCATGCCGGGGTATGTGTGTACGTTAGGGAGGATATCTGCTGTCGCCGTCTCGGCAATTTTGAGGGTAGGGGCCTGTCTACTCTCTGGCTCCGCGTAGATTTAGAGGACCGCGTCCGCATCTATGCGTGTGTCTACAGGTCCCATAGTGGTAACGCAGAAACGGATAACCTCATGGGCTGCGTTCAAGCGGCATTTGATGACGTGCTTGCTCAGATCCCCTCCGCTGAAATCGTAGTCTTGGGTGATTTCAACGGGCACAATGCCGAATGGCTTGGATCACGTACCACAGACTACGCAGGGCGATCTGTGCATATTGTGCATTGGCGTATGGTCTGTCCCAATTGGTTGAGTCGCCGACGCGGCTCCCGGATGTGGATAGCCACATGCCGTCCTTATTAGATCTTCTGCTGACTACACATCCCGATGGTTACCAGGTCTCTGTCGACGCCTTGTCCAATTTAACCCCCAGAAGACTCAAGTTTGCGCGTTTACCACTAAAAAAACCCCATTTGCCGTATCACCGCTCTTCGAGAACACTTCCCTTAAAGCCTCGCCTAGTATCGGAATACTGGGTCTCGAAATCTCGAGCAATTGCCAATTCCGTGGCCATCTGGAGGGCAAAGCCAAACTGGCTTCAAAGAAACTGGGCGTCATAAATAGAGCACGGCAATACTTAAATAAAATAATAAAAGCCGGCCCACATTCTAGCGCTCTACAAAGCGCAGGTCCGGCCTCACATGGAGTATTGCTGTCATCTCTGGTCTGGCGCACCCCAGTATCAGCTCGATCCATTTGACCGCGTGCAACGCAGAGCAGCTCGAATTGTCGGGGACCCAGTACTCTGTGAACGGCTGGATCACTTGGCGTTGCGTAGAGACGTCGCTTCATTGTGTGTCTTCTACCGCATTTATCACGGGGAGTGTTCCGAAGAGCTGTTCAACCTGATTCCTGCCGCCGAATTTCACCTTCGCACGACACGCCACAAGTTACGATATCATCCCCACCATCTGGATGTGTGGCGGTCCTCCACAGTGCGGTTTTCAAGGAGCTTTCTTCCTCGTACCACGAAGCTGTGGAATGAGCTTCCTTGTGCGGTGTTTCCGGGACGATACGACATGGGTACCTTCAAGAAAAGCGCGTACACCTTCCTTAAAGGCCGGCAACGCTCTTGTGATTCCTCTGGTGTTGCAGGAGAGTGTGGGCGGCGGTGATCACTTAACACCAGGTGACCCGTACGCTCGTTTGTCCTCCTATTCCATAAAAAAAAAAATATGGTGTTTGATTTTAGATTTAATAAGTATGGCAGTTCCACCATAGCTTTGCCGTCTGGGTGGTTGAAATTGTATAAGGTAGTACCACTAATGTTAAGATGTATTTTGGACGTAAAATGAGTTTCCGATATCAGCATTATGTCGATTTTGTTAAACGTCAAGAATATTTTTAAAGTTGTTGGCATTCCAAATACATATTTTAATTGCATTCATGGGAGTTTGCATTGTTTCACTTGGGGTTCTTAGGGCAAGTGCAATGCTTTGTGTGTCATCATTTTGGTAATTATTGTATGGATATGTTGGTTTTGTTTGGCAGCTGCAGCGTATGGTTTGGAATTGTGTTTGATATTTTATTGCTCGTGATAAATTATATCGTGTTTAGGTGGATCGGAAACCAGATTCCTTCTCGTGCGCAGGGGAGGGTATTTAACTCTCTGGAGTTCTTTATATACTATGCAGCCCTTGTAGTTGGCCGGGTGGTTCCCTTCACAGAGAATACATTTTACGTCATTGGAGCGTGTTTTTCAGGGACAATCCGAGGTATGGTGCGCCGGCGCGCATTTGACACATTTAGGCCTTCTGTGGCAGAATTTGTGTGATTAAACAATTTATTTTACAGAATGTATGACACTAGGAAAAACTACTGAATAGACCTCATTTGAATTTTGCATGAAAATTAACAAGAGGTGGCGATAACATATAAAAGGTTACGAATTATCATGCTAGATACAGGCAGCCGGCGTCGCGAGCAGTAACTAGTACCTTGTAAGACGATATAGCTGTCTATACTATTCTACTCAAAAGAATATGTGGCTGTTTTTATTACAATAGCGATATAGGGTGTGACTTACATTCATGGTCTCTGATATAGTCTTAAAGAGTTATATTAAAATACTGATTTACTTCAGTCACGATCTAAACTTAACTTAATTTAATATTTTCAGAGTTGGATGAGTTCCTACAAGAGTTAGATGAGGATGTGGAGGGAATGCAAAGCACAGTGTTATTTTTACAACAAGAATTACGGGCGTCCCATGCAACAGTGAATGGTAACAGAGTGTCAACTCCTGCAGACAAACGGACTTACTCCGGAAGTGAATGTAGCGATACTCCAGTGGGCAAACGTAGACGTGGCTCAGTTCTCTCCCTTGATTATAATGAGGAGGAGGAGCCGCTAACTATTACTAATGGTGATGCAGAGTAATAAGTGGTTTATACAATTGTCTCAAATTAGTGAAATGTGAAAAAACTGCCAATTGACATGTTCTGATTGAATAACATATGCAATGTGAGTATGGTCTCACGGATTCTTATACATCAGCGAATATCGAAGTGATTTAAATTTATGTACTTTATATTAGCCAGTCTAAAATTTGTATAATGTGTCATCGCCATTGACTTGTCGATAATGATTGTGACATGTGAACAGTATATGAAAGTTATTATTTGCATTTTGGAGTGGACCATGTGAACAGATTTATAAGTGAAAGTTTTGACATTGATTTTGAACGAATGCAACCCTGAGATGACAATTTTATAATTTATTTACGTAAAGTGCATTAAATAAATGTGATAATTATACATTAGTGAGACACCAATTATATAAGCAATGTGGTTTAGTTGCGAATGTTTTATTAGAGATATTTAAATAAGCCATGGTGATTAGTTCTATAATGCAATAATGTCAAAACAATGCCTAATATAGTGATGATTATGGTGTTTCTATTGAATTTATGTGATTTTCTACATAAAATGTTTCTATTTTGAAATATCAATTGAATGTATATATATAGAGGTATGTTAATAAACATATTAATGTCATCAGTTCATTTTTGTTTTATTTAGAAGGCCTGTGGAATGATTATTACCAATTTGTGGCACACAAGATAACCAAAGAAATCAAACAAGTGGAAGTACCCTTACCAAAACTCACACATTTGTAAATTTAAAAAAAGGTAATTGGCTACAAATTATCTCTGTGAATTTGGCGAAAAGCTTTTTTATTTGTTTTTTTTTACAATTAAGTCATACTTAATTCATGAATGTAGACTATTATTTCAAATGTCAATATCAGTGTCATAACATTTTTTGCCATTTAACAATCCATTTCGAGCACTAAAAAGTTTGCAACCATGTATGATTACCATATTTAAAGTCTGTAATAAATGTCAAATATTTGCATGACACTGTTATATATATTTCCTCACGAATAGGTACCCAAAGAAGAATAATTTCGACTTTTCCCAATACTCCCAAATACACTGTAATTTTTTGATTTGAAATAACCATTTACTTTTTCACCCTACTCTGATCGAAAATAAACCTTAATTTTCAATTTAAAATTCTCATGCAAAATATCAACTTTTTCAAAAAAGTCGGTGAGTTTTTTGTTCGTTGAAATCTCTACTTTTTTATGGTGTGAGAATTATATACCTACATTACAATGGTAAATGTTCAGAATGTTTAAGCCCATCAAAAGGTATTTCATAGAGAATTCATATCTGCTATTTCGTAGCAGCAAAAATATGGATTACAATTAATAAAATCTATTTATAAATGAAAAAAAAGGTATAATATACTTAACACTGAATTATTATCCTTTTTACATTATTCTTCATAGTGACTTATCGGAGGTTTAAAACATCGCTTATAGACGCTTTTAAAAGAATGGTATTCTCGTATATTAGAGCTAATACGCTCACTATCTCTTCGATATCAAAGCTGACGTGACTTTTAAGTCACTGTAGTAGCTAAGACCATTCTATAAACCCTCGATAGCAAAAAACATCGTTCAGCTGTCTCGTATTTAAAGTTTTTTTTCGATGTCGGTCAGTGCATAGCTATTCTATTCATTTTAGTGGCTTCTGTGGAAAGGGAACCACTTCGATGGGCATAAATCACGTTTTAACTAATATAGGTTTGTACCTTCGATAAGCGTTTTATTACCTATAAATAAGGCAGTATGTATATGGTGTTCACTGAACTCTTAGGTCTTCTTCGTTCTATTGAAGATGTCTTTGGCTTTCGTTCGCTTTCGTGGAAAGTGCTAAGACGATAAACCAAGTCCCCATGAATTATGAAAAGAAAAAAAACTGTATTTTGATAAATCCATTTATTAATAATAAAGCCACATAGTTCTATATTGCATTGATTTGAAGGAAAAAATATTTTTGAAGCGTACAATTTATAAACATGTATGGTAATGTGTAGAATATCTTCACCTCAAGTATTTCGTGGATTTTATAATAACTTGATAACAAAGACGATAATTTAATATTTTTTGCCCACTATTATTTTTTATTAGTCACCTACCCGCCAAAATATGATTATCACCGTTACAGCACAAACATAAGTACCTATTACCTATTTGGTTAGAGCTTCCACGTCTCGATATGATATCACAATACAGTAATAGAACAGTACTTTAACTTTGAGCGTCCGCGAATCGACGAACGTACACAAACACACGATTTACACGGCCGCTAAGCAATCTTGGGGATACAAATGTAAGTACCAAACCTAGCGCTCCGCCCAGACGTAGGTATAAACTTCAAGGAGACCGCTGAGTTACGATACTGTTCTACTTGTATTGTGATCATATCGTTATAGGTTAGGTAAAGTTCATGTCGAGAGACAACACGTTGCATTCCACAATCAGAACTTGATTATATGTAGTAGGTAATACCCACATATTGTATTTTAAGTTACCTACTGACAACTTTAGGCTTTGACATATCCAACTACATTCTCCAAAATACCCGATGGTGGTCGTACGTCGTAACACGTCAACTTGGTATTTTTGAGTGTAAATGCAATGTTAACTAACATTATCTTTCACTCGCCTCGTCAAGGTAGATACTCTTTCTGTTTCGGTATACCTAATATTGTTTCACCGTTGTTCGTTATATTCAAACCTAGCCTCAGTAAAATACACGCAACAAACGATTAAATGCTCTCTATTCAAGAAACTGATAAAATTTACGTAAAATAAAATGAATAAATGTATGACAACGATGGTCTAATGTCCCTTTGCGACGTAATGTTGGTGCGTAACGTTTCGTTTAATGAAAAGAATTTACACAAAACTTGGTACTCTGGCTATTAAGTTAAGTTTTGGACCAGCATAATATGAACTACATAAATCTGATAACAACAGCAGAATGTTACGAATGAAAATAACACAAATTAGCATTAAGCATAGATTTATATCATACAAATCAATTAAATTAAACGAATTTAATTTCTATTGAGAATTTCATGATTTATTTTTAAATGTTTTTATGTATCACTAACAGTTTACCCCGGCTTCGCACGGGTATTTAACAAAAAAAATAAAATATAACATAGCCTATGTGAAATGAAAATGAATTTATTTCGGAAGAAAAACTGACACATTCACACAAAAAAGTTAAAGAGAACAAAATATATGCTTAATCTAATACTTAACTTAATACAAAAGAAACAAAAGCAAAACTTGATGTGGCAGTGGTCTTCCAAAACTGGAGTCCACTCAGTTATAGTTGTGTCCATACACTATGAGCACAACACTGATTTTCAGTGACCCCATTGTGTGAAGTTTGGAGCTGAACTGACATATTTTTAAGAATAAAATATAATTAATTGTTGCACTAAAATAATTATTATGAGAAAAAAATATGATTAACAAAAAAAATGTTACTAAAAATAAATAATGACAATAACCAAAATTATAAAAACGTATGTTTTTTTTTTTTAAACCATTTATTTCTGATACAACATTACAAAGCGATGTATACATATTATTCTGCCAAACTGCGCAGCAGTTTGTCGGCAGTAATTCTCGTGTTTCGCAAATTATCAAATCAATATTATGTTTTTGTGTGTGACAATTTAAAAGTCCCTACCAGTATTTCTTAAGTCTATTTAGTATGGACATTGTGCTAAGTATATCGTAATAATTACATATTTTAGGTACCACTAGCTTGTTTTTGTTAGATAGCCGAGTTGAGTAGGTATGCACTCTCTGTACTACAAATTTATTTATATCTCGATATTGTTCGATTAACGTTAATAATTTTACCTTTTTATCAATTGGTATAATACTACATATTTTAAACAAGCGTTCATAGTTCCCGTTAATTTCTGTTTTGTTTTTTATATTTTTGTTCACTAAGAGCTTTAATGTTCTTATTTGCAAAGTTTTGATTTTATTTTTATTCGTAGTAAAAGTTAGTCCATAGCTACTCAATCCGTAACTAATTGTTGCCTCGACCAAAGAGTGATACAGGATGTACAAAATATTTTTACTCACCGATGACTTTAAGTGATAAATTTTACCAAATACTGTGCGGAGTTTCGAACATACTGAGTTAACATGTGCATTCCATGAGAAATTTTTATCAACAATGAGCCCTAGATATTTATACGACGTTACCTGTTCCAACTGACTACATTGACATATTTGTGAGGAACTATGCAAGCAAGAGTAACTATGTCCTATTATTTTAATTTTAATATCTTTATATTGACTATATGGTGAGAATATAGGCATACATTTTGTCTTTTCCATATTAATAATAATTCCATTGTCATGTGCCCATTTATTAATATTATTAAAATCTTGTTGCAATATGATTTGAATAAGATTTGGGTCTCTACTACTATACAATAAACATGTGTCATCAGCATACATATATGCTTTACAATTTTTTATAACTTTGCTCATACTGTTCACATGAATACTATATCCTATCGGACCAAATATGGAGCCAGTTGGAACACCATTTAATACTGTACCTGGATCACTCTCTGCTCCAAGGACATTTACTTTAAGTAGCCTGTTTTTGAAATAGTTTTGGAACCAGATTTTAATAGGCCCTCGTATACCGCATTCATCCATAGACTGCAATAAGGCGTCGTGCTCCAGCGTGTCAAAAGCCTTTTTAAAATCTATAAAAATAGCTACCACCAATTGTTTTTCGTTTAAATAAGTATTAACATCATTAGTAAAAGAAGTAAGCGCTGTTGTTGTACTTCTATTTGGTCTGAAACCATGTTGTATGTTCGATATAATATTATTATTTTCCAGAAATGCTACTAATTGGCCGACAATGACTTTTTCTATAATTTTATTTATTGTGTTTAGGATTGCAATGGGTCTGTAATTTGTATAGTCTGTATGTAGTCCTTGTTTGTGAATTGGTCTAATTAATGTGTGTAAATATATAAGGAAGAAAAAATAATAATAAATACGAGAAACTATTTTATATAATACAATGAAATTTAAACAGTGTTCACCAAGGCAGGAGATGTAGGGAGGTATTGGTCATTAATAAGTATTTTTTGTATTTTTTTCTAAAATTCGAGACTGTATATAAACCCCGTAGCGGCGGTGGTAAATTATTCCAGCACTTGGTGGCATTGTACTTGAAACTTGCCCTGAAAGCCGCAGTGTGATGCTTGGGAGGACAAAGCTTAGCCTTTACAATGTTCCTTGTTATAAAATTCAACACCCTGCCCTCATTTGCCCATAGCAGTTTCGAATAGAGATATGCTGGCGTTTTTGCCTTTATAATTCCAAAAATCATACAAGCGAAGTGTAGCCGTCTGCGGCTTTCCATGTTTCAGCCAATATTCTGGCTTCTCTAAGATACGGACTCACATGAGATCTGTGTGGAATATTCCAACAAAACCGGGCGCAGGCATTTTGCACTCGCTGTATAGTACTTTTGGTGCGGGCTCGTAGTCTAGGACCATACGTAGTGTCATTATAATTAAATTTTGAGAGTACCAAAGTATCACACAACCTGACACGTAGATTTGTATTTAAATAGTTCCTAATGCGATAGAGTAGTAGAGAGTCTTCAAATATTAATCCTAGATTACGAACCTCATGAACTCGCTCAATAACTTTATTATTAATAACTATTTTAGGATTGTAACGTTAAATTTTTTCAACGACTTTAGGGGTTCCCAGTATCATAAATTTGGTCTTAGATGGATTAAGAACCAGTGAATTATTTACCGACCAAGTATAGATTTGGCTGACATCTGAATTAATATTTTTTTCTGCATCTGACATCTGGTTTGGCTTGAAAGTTATGTAAAGTTGAATATCATCTGCATATATTTGATATTTACAATGTTTAATGTTTTTAACTACATCGGCACTATACAAGATAAATAATAGCGGTCCTAATATTGATCCCTGAGGTACTCCGCGCTCAAGAGCATTACAATCAGAGAATGACCTACTTCCACTTCCTGTGTAATGACTACAATTTGGGTTCGATTACTTGGGTAACTGTGGAACCATTTTATTGCTTTCGGACTCAATCCATAGTAACTTAGTTTGGAGAGCAGCAGACTCGAATTTATGGTATCAAATGCGCGCGAGTAATCAAGTAGTAATAAAATCGTACCCTTTCCATCATCTTGTGCAGTAAGAATATTGTCAACTACGTCCATTAACGCTGTAGTTCTCCCTCGGTGTTTTCTAAACCCTGACTGGTAATTCGGTAATATGCCATTATACTCCAAAAAGCTCATTAGCTGCTTATGCACAATCTTTTCAATTCTTTTGATAAACAAGGAAGTATGCTGATAGGACGAAGTTCTTTAAAGTCTTTCAGATTGTCGTTTTTTGGTATGGGACGCACTAGGGCATGACGCCATAAGTCTGGAAACTTACTTGACGACAAGGATGTATTTATGATATGAGTAAGTACAGTAAGAGTTTTTTCTGTAGTCAGCTTAAGCATATCCAATGAAATATCATCAATTCCCACGGCTTGCGATTTCAACTCATTCAAAGTCTGAAATACCGTATGTTCATTTACTAGTTTAAAATCGAAAGCAGAGTCACTATGGCGATGGAACTCATAATATGTCAGAGTAGACAGAGGAATCTCAGCACTGCCTGGAATGTTAAGGAAGCTATTATTAATTTCATTAGGATTTGCAAGGTGAGATGGTAATATGTATTCTTTTTTCGTAGTGATTTGAGTATTCTGTTTAATATGCTTCCACAATACTTGAGATTTATTTATATTGGAGTTTATGTACATATCAAAATATGCCTGTTTCTCTCTTTGTATTGCGAACTTAACATATATGTGTATAACATGTTTTTTATTTTTTTATAAAATTGCTTATGAGTTTCAAGCTTACTTTTGCGTGCCCTTACTTGGGCTTCATCACGACACTGCATCATCTTCCTAATATTGTATGTAATCCAAGGGTATGTATTACATTTGATTTTAACATATTTCTTTGGTGCATAAAAATCGAATAAAGATAATAGTATCGATGTTAGTGAGACTACAATTTCATCAACATTTTCTAATATTAATAATTTCTCCCACTGGATGTCACTAAAATCATTCACGTTAATGTCTTTTATAGGTCGACACACGACCTGTTTTGGAACAGGTTGGTCTTTATTTATATTTAAAACACATGATATGAACGCATTGCTACTCAGACTTTCAACATGATCCACTGTAACAGATGATAGGGGAACATGTGTGCATATTAAATCTATAAGTGTTTCTGTTTGAGAAGTGAAATGCGTTGCCTCTGTCACATGTTGTTTTAATTTAAAGGTGTTTAAAAATGTTTCAAGTTTTTTGTAATTAATATGATTCGAATCAAAAAAGTTAATATTAAAATCCCCAAGTAAGACAATGTTTTCACACCAGACAAACGCGCCCATTAACTCAGTAAGAGCATCAAAAAATGTATTGACATCCATCCAAGGCGGACGATACGCGGTGCCCACGACCAAAACTCTGCCACGGATAAAAAGCTTAAGCCACATCTGTTCAACGCTTGGTGTAATTGGATGTGATAAGATACGTACAGATAGGCCTTGTCTCGTGTAGAATCCAACGCCACCGCCTCAAGAGCGCACGCTGGTTGGGCGCGGAACATGTCGTAGTTTGTATCCAGGGACAGCGGGTGTGCGACCCTCCTGGCCCTGGCGCAGCCACGTTTCGTTTATAGCCATCAAATCAACAGTATGACGTTGCATTGCCGCTACAAATTCGTCATGTCTGGTTCCAAGTGAGCCGGGATTTAGCAGACCAATTTTAAGTTTTTTTTTATAATTGAACAGAGTGATATTTTGAAACAATGTATATGTGACCAAGTGAAATAACGTTTATATGTGTAAGAGAATAAAATAAATAAAAATTTGTTAATATAATATGTAGATAATTTTTCATTTTATATAACCATACTTGATTTAAAATATTTATACGTACATATAATAAAATAACATCACAACTGCTTTTAAAATTTAAAGTTAATAAAACTTGTCCACATAATAATAACACATTAAAGCTAGAATAAACATAACTAAAATATAGTACATAAAGTTCCAGACAATATTATAATTATTGCCGTTATCATTCAGACTCAGCGTCATTAGAAAACAGAGAAGTGCATTAAAATAATAATAATTTGCTGTGATTAATGTTTTTGTAGCTCTCGAAATTCCAATATAATGTGATTGACAAATGTTTACTATAGCGAAAACAATATAATTAAAATTATGTAATAAAAATAAATTACTTTTAAAAAGTACTAAACTCACTCTTTGCCAAAAAACCTTACTGATGTCCTGTTCAGAACGAATAACATGAACAGAGGATTTCTGATCTCGCCGAGCATATATTATCCCACCCCGGGTCCACACAAAGCGCCAATTTCTCTGTCGTGCAAGTTCGTCTCTCGCCAGGTAAAACAATTTACGATTAACGCTAGTCAGGTGCTCATTTACATAAAAACGGCGCGGTTCTCCCCCTAAGGGAATGGGTCCCATGGTGTCCACTCCACGCCGGACGCGCGCCGCGTGCAGGAACTCATCGCGCAGGTATCGGCGTGTGAGTCGCACCACAACGCCGCGCGCCGTCGGGTTCCTTCGGAGCCGGCTCCCCTGGATTCCACAGCATTGATGCGTGCACCGAGCCTATATGCATTCATTATGTTCCTCGAGACTATACCCTATCTTTTGAGCGAGTGTAATAACAACGTGTAACAGATTCTCCCCATTATTTTCCTGGAGACCTGAGATCTCGACATCGTTTAGCAACTTATCAACGACCTGTCTTCCGTCAATACTGTCCATTCTATTGGTAAGTTTTTCCACAACTGACGTATATTTAGTCATTTCGACTCAAAAAATTGAAATCTCAGACCGCAAAAAGCTTCATTTCCTCCGCGGGTGAAGGTGGATTGCCTGACCTGGGACTACTGGTGTCCTCTTCCTGGGAGCTAGGGGTATTCACCTCCCTGCAAGCTTCCTTAGTTTTAATGCTCATGTTACAATCCTTGCAACTCCACTTGTTATTATTTCGAGCATCCGGATAACACGTCTTATGGAATAGCACTGAATTTTTTTACACTTAGCGCCATCTGACCCCTCTGCGAAGAACCTTCCACAGTTGTTGCACTTTGCCATTATAAATTATTTTTTTAATTTGCTATGGGTGTACTAGATGGCAATAGTAGCACGAAGATGATTAAATTATTTTTATTGAATGAAGATTTATATGTGGGTAATCAGAAAAAAAAACCAATGGTCGTAGAACTATTTCGGGGTTTTATGCAATAAATAGACTTTACACACTGGTATAACACTGTATGTCACAGGTAAAATTATATTACACTAATATTTCCACTTTTTGTGTCCGGGATTACACTTTTTTCACTAATTTACCAATAACTTGCGCGACAACTAATGACAGCAGCTCCAAACGTCAGACGATCCCATCAGCGTATGTCACCCGGGGATAGTGTAGCTTCCCAACAGTGAAATAATTTTTCAAATCGGTTCAGTAGTTTCGGAGCCTATTCAATGCAAACAATCAAATCTTTCCTCTTTATAATATAAGTATAGATAACGAAGATTCATGTAACAATAAAGTACCTACATACCTAACTAAAATACAAAGAAGTAATGATAAAAATATAGTGAGAAGGTAATATATTATTTATTGAAAACACAATGCATGTATTGACTAGAATTTATTTCATAAAATAAGTAAATCAATACCAAAACATCAATTATACACTCAAGAGCACCCCCGTGTGTTATGGAGGTACATAATAAAAACGAAAAAAAAATCAACTAAATTCTAATAATTCTTCATTTAAAGAGAATAATACGGTCAATCAGGATTAAACGACCTACAAGTTCCAAATGAGATAATATATGCAAAAAAATACCAACACTCTTTGTATAGTCATGTAGATATTTTAATGATATTATGATAATAGATTGACTGCACAAATAACAGCTAAAATGTGGATGGATAGGGTACTACTAGGCGTCCTTGCTGAAAGAATCCAAGCAGAAGGTGGTGCTCGCGAATTTGGGAGCACGCGCCAGGAGTACCGGATTCTGACACACCACCTCTCTTAATACCCCGGTGGGGTGATACGGTCTATAGGGGCTTTCACACGAAAAAAGTAACGGGTTGCACTCCGAGAGTACCGGCAGAACTAAAAACTAGAACACTAACGTTGTGCATTTTTTAATCTTTTGGAATGGTTAGGGAATAATTTCGCACGAATTACTTTATTTATCAATATGAAAGTACTAGCATTTATGTGGTTTAATACAAGTCATTTATTGCGCTATCGTACACAAATTTATATTTTATAGAAAATTTAACACTTCAGAACTATTACAATTATTTTACATTAAAAAGTTTATCTTTCAGAAACTTTCATCGATAATTTCAAAGACTTTACGAATTTTCGATCACGTGTTCTGGCGCGAAAAATAGTTCCCAAGAAAAGTGCTCAACCGCTAACGAAGTATGAAGTTTTCACTTCAAAAAAAGAAAAAAGGTGACCCTGGCAGAGAAACCATGTGAGTCATCCTGTTACAACAAGGGAGTATTTCATTATCATAATAAGCAGTTGTTGATGATCCCTGATCTGTCTTCAGCAATTTTACATCTATCAGAATATACCTACACCTATCAAAACAAAGGTTACACCGTGGCATCAGTGAAAACCTTTCTTTTGAAACAAATTTTTCCTCCTCCAAAACTCACAAACCCTTAACACAACTCAAGGCACACAGATTCCTATCTAATAGTAAATTACTTCGTAACATTATTTATCTCTACCCTCATACAATTTCAATGTGCAGTACCTACAATCAAAAATAAAAGCGCTTAAAATAAGCAACTATCTATCTCAGTACTTTATTCTTAAGTCTTAATATAATTATGTTAAATAACAATCATATTTCAATTTAATTTTTAATTTTAACTATGTCAAGCAATACGATGGTGCAACACATTCCGCAGTCTATGTCAGCATTACTGTTAGCGTTAAATTTGACTTAAACATTAACTATAACAGGTATTATGATGCAACACAGACTAAGTATCAACTCATAGGAACTGTATTAATTCTTAGCTTTCATATTGGTCCCCGACGAGCTCATTTATGACTTAAATAAACACATTTATAGGTTATTTTCATATATCGATATACCTAGGTACAACACAACAAGGTAGACTTGTGCACTTATTATAAATAACATTTATTTTACAACATTCTTAAGTACCTACTTATCTACCTATATTGTATGACGCCAACGAGATTGAATGTAATTATTGAACTTGCAAACTTAATGTCAAAACATACCTACTTGATCTAGCTAGGTAATAAAATTATTGTTGTGGCATATAATTATATTAGGAAATGACATTTGGATATATACATAATATTATTGTGTATCTACTTGGGTTTTTATTGGCTGTCATCAATGATAGGACCCATAATCTCCTCACAAAGCTTTCATATAACAGTACAGGGAAATAGATGTTATAACCAATTATTACGATATTATGTTTTGATCGTTACCTGACCAAAAAAATATTTCACCACATCCCCACCCGCTCACTTCAGTTGCTTGACTGAATTGTTTGCATTGCAAATATACATTAACACACTAAAAGTTTTGCACTTCTAGCTAATCGGAATTATTTGAATTTCGAATGTTATATACGTTGCGACCTTCTTAGTAATAAAAAAAAATGGCGGGAAATCATCGCAATAAAAATGGAATTAAGTCGAAAAGAGTTTAGAGCGATGTTTTTTTTTATGATTTTAAAAGTTCTCTCTCTCTCCGCAAGACTGCCGCTCGTCTTCAAAATGCTCTTGGGAGAGAAGCACCTTACTTGAGCACCGTGAGGCAATGGTTTGCTGAATTTGAGAGATGTCGGGTTTCTTAACATGACGAATTTCAGCTAAGTGTATAACTACAACTTAGTTTAACAAATGTAATGTTTCCGCAATATTAAAATTGGCTTTGAATGTTACTGGGCCGAATTATTTTTATTCTAAGATAGGAACTATTGACTTATATTACAAGGCACATAGTATAAGCTACTAAGAATTCCCTTAATACTCTGGGCATAATGAAGTAAGGTAACACCGTGCATACATACAGAGGTCGTTGTTACTTATATATTCGAGGTATCTAAAAACTAATGGATTCACATATTTTCGCGGTGATATCATGGTTTTGTTGCTCGTGGTAAGTATGCCAAATGATGTCAATTCTCACGAAGTTTGGTTGAAAAAAGACCAATTAAATGGAATATTTTGTTTGGTATAGTTTACCGGTTGTGGAAGTTTCCGCAGTTATATTATATACTGAAATACAACAATTATAATAGGTTGTTTCAGGTTCGCCGTTCCGATAAAAATACTAAATCACTACTAAGTCGCCGATGGTCAATAAGTCACTAGCTCAGTAAAGCCGGGACCACTGCGCCAATTTTTTAACAAAACAGTCCGACCGCTGCGTCTGTTTTTGTTTCATTTCAAAAATGAGTTTCGATGAAGACGTGGCTGCTGCTCTAGAAATTGTAGATTTAGTTGTCAAAAAAAGACATAGGAATAGATTCCGGGTCTGACCATATTTAAGAATTAAAAATTAATGATAGATTTGGTATTAAAAACTTTTTTCGTTGCTCAGATAATAATTTTCAAAAGTTGTTTTCATATAAAATAGTCTCAACTGATATAAAACAAAAGGCTGTGGAGGAATGATTTAATGTGATTAGGAGTGTCTATATGCTACCATCCCAAATAACTGGTATTTTGGATATCAGTTGTAAAAAAACAAAGTATTTTCATTATTTCACTACATCACAAAAAAAAAGAATTATCGCTAACTACGATTTACGAATGACACGTCTTAATTTAGTAAACGCAAATTATTCGTCATAATTGATGAGGGAATCCCTTCCCGCAGACGAACGCGGATGATCCATTCGTCGCGGAAAAAATGTTTAGATGTTTTATTTAATAAAAGTGTTAGGCCACGCCCCCAATGAGTTTATAAAACATATTTTTGTGTAAACAAACACGAAAACAAGGGCAGCAGACCCGGCTTAAGGCGACATGTCTATTCTGGCACGTTATTTAGATTTCTATGGCCTAAACGAATGTATGTCCCGTAAGTTATTCCATTTACGACCACAAAAATAAATACTTAAATGTAATAATATACTATCTATATTATAATAATATTGTATGTAACATTTAAACTATATTTGTGCATAATTTTACAACAATAAAAGTTAGAGGCACTGCAAGAAAACTGTCTCCTTATAAATTCAAAAGAAGCACTTTTTAAATTATATTCCTTGTAGTTATATAATAATGAATGAATTCATCAAAATGTTTACACAGAATATAACCAAATTATTTTTTTTTATTCGATCCTGTCATGTTCATACCGGGATTTTCATAAGTAGGTAGTTTTATTATTGAAAATAATAATTCAGAGTGGAATAAAGAAAACATTAAATTGTAAATTAAATGAGATTCGAGAGTCTGATAGCCACGTATAAACGAAATAGTATAATATAATACTTTTAATTAAACATTTAATTCAATTGTCAATCAAATTCATCAAACAACCCAAAAATAATACAGAACACAGACACACAATACAGAAAAAAATCACATTTGAACACATTTCGTATCAGTCGTTTTAGCGTTTCTTTAAAGTAAATACATTTAACCATATCTTTACACACAAAATGCAGCAAACATAAACAAACAGTTGCTTCTACTAAACATCAGGTTGTCACGTTTCCGATCTGCTAAATTATTCTTTAATCAATATAAAACAAATCTTTATTGCGTGTAAATTCCGCTAAGATTTGTCTTTAATCAATTAGAAAGATTTCGCCTCTACAACAGCCTAGCGAAACTCTCTAAGAAAAAAGCGATTCACTCGATTGTATGAGACGTGCAGTCATTGATAGATTGACAGGTGACAGATACAATCTTGTAAAAATAGGAGATAGTAATCGTAGTGGATTTCGGCAAGTTTTAAGCAACTGTTCCCTTTCAAACTGAGCCGGATTATACTTCGTGGCCAATCGCGATACTGTTACTACTACTATTTCAAACTTATGTCAAATGACTGCATGTTTCATACTAAACTAAATTTTAATTTTTACATATCTCCGCCTCTTATTACGCAGTATTTACATCCTCTTTGCTCTACACAATTAGTCTCGCGCCACAATTTGGCGAGTCAATTTCTCCTAAGGATTTCGCCTCGTGTAGAGGCGAAACACGTGTCGAATTGATTAAAGACAAAACTTGGCGGAAGTTACACTAAATAAAAATCACATTTGGATAATAATGGATATCCGCAAAATAACACCTGATACAATAAATGTTCTATAACCAAGAGATAAAAACCTAGCGGTCGTTTTCAATACTATTCTTCTTTGAGGCGGGTATAGACCGGCCTGTACTCCTCGAGCCACCATTATCGCCACCTCCATACATTTCATCTTTTAACCCAGCCTGGTACTTCACCAGTTTGTCGTCGGCGGAACGCAAGCGCTCTTGCAGAATTTCGACGGTGCGATTTAAAAGTTTGATCTCTTCTTGCAAGGGATACAGCTGCATATTCATTTGCATCAGTTCCTTTTCGTGTGCGATTTGTAGAGTATGGAGCTGTAAAAAAATATATTTATTTTTTATGATACACTTGATATTGATCTTACACTAAACACTAAAAAAATATTCATAACTTATAATTATCGTTCGAAGAGTAACATTTATTAAAGTGTATAAGTGTTAACAGCATTCACAATACAAAAATAACAACTCTTTAGTAAAAACAAAAATATTGAAAAACAAAAAAAACATTAAACTGCATATGACGTCAGTTTTTTTAGTTCACTTATAAACTTGGACCCTTTATTATATCGCAAGTTATCGATAGCGCTATTATTAGCTTGTAATCTGTTACAAGATCGTTTGATTTTTTTTTATGGAATAGGAGGACTGGTGTTAAGTGATCACCGCCGCCCACATTCTCTTGCAATGACAGAATCAGAAGAGCGTTGCCGGCCTTTAAGGAAGGTGTACGCGCTTTTTTTGAAGGTACCCATTGCGTATCGTCCCGGAAACACCGCACAAGGAAGCTCATTCCACAGCTTTGTAGTACGTGCAAGAAAACTTCTTGAAAACCGTACTGTGGAGGACCGCCACACATCCAGATGGTGGGGATGATATCCTTACTTGTGGCGTGTCGTGCGAACGTGGAATTCGGCGTCAGGAATCAGGTTAAACAGCTCTTCGGAACACTCCCCGTGATAAATGCGGTAGAAGACACACAATGAAGCGACGTCTCTACGCAACGCCAAGTGATCCAGCCGTTCACAGAGCACTGGATCCCCTACAATTCGAGCTGCTCTGCGTTGCACGCGGTCAAATGGATCGAGATGATACTGGGGTGCGCCAGACCAGAGATGACAGCAATACTCCATGTGTGGCCGGACCTGCGCTTTGTAGAGCGCTAGAATGTGGGCCGGCTTGAAGTATTGCCGTGCTGTATTAATGACGCCCAGCTTCTTCGAAGCCAATTTGGCTTTGCCCTCCAGATGGCCACGAAATTGGCAATCGCTCGAGATTTCGAGACCTAGTATTTCGATATTAGGCGAGGCTTTAAGGGAAGTGTTGTCGAAGAGCGGTGATACGACAAATGGGGTTTTTTTAGTGGTAAATGCGCAAACTTGAGTCTTCTGGGGGTACCGCGACCTTCTCGAGAGATGACTCGATAGAAGACACAAGTCGGTCCATGATCAACTGGTGACCCTCTAGGTATACCAAAAGTTGCCGGCTAATTGTGCTCTCCATGATTTTGGGGAGCAGGGAGGTAATGGCAATAGGCCTGTAGTTTGCCGGATCCGAACTGTCTCCTTTTTTTGGATCGGATGGACAAGGGCTGACTTTCATGAGTCAGGGACTACGCCTTTTGAATAAGAGTGCCGGAATAAACGCGTTAGCACCGGCGTCAACTCAGGGGCACACGTTCTAAGCACGATTGGAGAAATGCCATCCGGCCCGCTAGACTTCCTGACGTCCAACGAAAACAGAGCTCGCCTAACAGTTTTCTGTCTGAACTGTACTTCAGGCATAGAGCTCTGAGCTGGGTTGAGGTTCAGATTCAAACTGGTTGATTCATTTAATGGAAGAATTCAAGCCTAGTTCGTTCTACTGTGTGCTAGATAGAAAGAGATATCAAAGAGATATCTTTAAATGATGTGAGGAACAATGAGATTAATATTTGCTAAGAAGTTTGTATGTCATGATATCTATTATAATTATTTGTTACATATAACTGTAGTTTATCTGGAGAAATATAGTGTTAAATACACATTATAAGCAAGCCCAATTAAAAGTTTTAAATTAAAATAGTTCGTTCTATAGCAATATATAGTGTACTGGTTTAATAAAAGTAATGAACGAGTTCTGCATAAAATATAGTCGTAAAAGTGGTGGCCGGATATATAAATTATTAACAAAGAGACACCTCATTTAGGCGAGTAGGTAGGTACTCAATAACGCTAAGCGATGCCACAGGAAATTTTTATTTATTGAGTTGAAAATTATACTATGGAGGCGGTAATAACTGCGCTGAAATACCTATAACTCTTCACTAATATATATGTGTTATCAAATCCTGGAACGAGTTGCCTCTAACAAGTGAGTAGGTAACTCTACAATTGATGAAGGGGCGCAGCAGTACGTTGGGGAATGGTGCAGCGAATAAACTTGCAAGTACTGGAACTTGGTATCAGTGACCCAAGTGGCTGGTTCTTGCGACTCCTACCGCTGCCCTTCAGCTAGATCCGTACATGGTGGGCACACTCACGGGTCACACATCACAAACAATCACTTCAAAATTCACAATCAGCGTAACGGACTGCCTTAAGTGCAGAGGATATCTGGCTCTGGACAAAACGGTTGTCCTATAATGTGCAGGACTGGCCAACTAACGGGCGCAAACCTGAGTATATACGAGATCGCTCCGAAAAGTCTGCGACCACCCTACGAGTGTTATAATTTACTGGAAGGAGCTGGGTGTGGAAGGTTGAGGTTCAGATTCAAACTCGTCTAAAATCAAACAAGAGACTAGAGACAACTGGTGCTAGAAATACATATGGTGAAAGAACCACTAAATGTATTGTTGCGAGGCTAATAAATAATCTAAACACCTCTTTATTGATAGCATTACAAAGGAAAATTTTAAACACAAATTAATAATAAATTTTTTAAACAACTATTATTATCCTTTATATTACTTAGAATAATAAAAGATAACAGGCTAACACTGCCCACAAAATTGATCGAAATAGTGGTTTAATTGCGACAACAGGAGCCCCTTTACCGTACAACACTATCGAAAACAATTTGCTGAACGAGCTGAACAGCCGAGGTAATGCTCAAACCAGCAGAGTACAATGTGTACAACCCGCAAGTAAGCGGTATGCACAAGGTGGTCACCATATTTTTTTTACTGAAGAAACAATTTTTAACAAGCTGATTGACCAAGGTTATCAGAGGCTCAAAGCTCTATGAAACTTCTCAATAAGTTAGCAGAGTACAAAGTAGGCATTATCCGACTACATTGAGAGTTTGGTGGACTGTTAACCACCAAGATTGTCTTTTATTTTCTGTAAAAAGTAGTCAATGTGTTTTCACCAATAGCATCTCGCAATAAGATGTGTAGTGCCACTGATCACGTAGTGGACATTGTGAGTACATTTTGTGCACCCGTGGCCACCAATAGTGACTAAATAATTAACTATAAATTAACTAAATTTAGTGACTAAATAATTAACTATATAACTAATACTAAAAACTACTTCCAGACGTGAGGTAACATGTTTAGCTTACTTTTTTAGATTTTTATAAACCATTTATCAGTCCATGCAGTTTATTTACATAAAAAAACTCACATCTTGTATCCGTTTCTTCTTAAGCATAATAAGATCTTCGTTGGTTCGTTTCAACGACGCTAACAATCCAGCTCTCTCCTCTACCAAAGCGTCCTTTTGTTTCCGACACTCAAACAATTCGGCCTCGATTTCATTCGTCACTCGCATCATTACACTTTCAACTGACTTCGCTGGTTTGCAACTTGTTTTCTTCTGTGGATTCAGGTTTAGCAGAACTAGAATTAAAAAGAATATTACATCAACGTAATGCTATGCATCTATTACATGAGTCATGAAAACCATTTTTTTTAAAGATAAACTTAGAATTATTTTTGACGACAGTGAAATCAGTTTCGCAAATAAATGGCGTTCCGAGAAAAGAGAAAACGAAAGTACCTATACTCATGGAAAAAATTCCATGCCAACTATAGTCGGGTTAAATCAGCTCGTTGCTATTTATATGCGTGATACCACGATATGTATTAAATCAACATTTAAAAATTTGTTACTTAATTATTAGATCTGTATCTGCGTGTACTAATTTATGAGCACATTTCAAACTCGTGTTAGTTTTATTTACTTCAGTTAACTACAACTTATGACCAAACTATAAATATGGATGCTAAGCTTAGATAAGAAATTCAAATAATTTATTCAATATCGGATGTGACATCACTTATTGAAAGTCAAAAACTACCACCCATTCCAAAACGAATGCCTCATACCTGAGAAGAACGGGCGCAACAAACTCAGCGGGGTTTTTTTTTCATGGAAAAAATATGTTTACAAAGTAATATCGTACAATTAAACATATTATTTAATAGCCTGAGTGCGGTCGCTCCATTCCTAATCTGTGGTATCATTAAGAAAGTCATAGTAACCACACAAACGTTTTTTAACAATTATTCTGAATACCGTAATACTTTTGTTTTAAACATTTTCTGGGATCTTGTTGTAAAAGCATATCTATACATCGCCCCACAAAAGACTTACTCACTCGGCTTAGCCGAGTAGTAGGCATTTTCTAGCAAATTCACTTATGTGCCTATGAACATACATTACATTATTAAGAATATATTGAGAAGCCACAGTAATTCTATGGAAGTATACAAGTCGCGCCGTATCTATGTCAGTTAATTGTCTATTCTTTATAACCGCGTATGCTGCAGAAGTAAGTTTGTTCGCCAATTCTTTAATATGGGGGTCCCATTGTAATTTGGAATCCAGACCAAGAAATATAGCAGATTCCACCAGTTTTATCACCTTTCCGTATAACAAAACACTTGCATCTACGTTTTTGATATTTGGTAAGGTAAATTTTATATATTTCGTTTTCTTGCTTTTTACCAATAGGTTATTAGCGCTAACACTACACGATGCCAGATAGAATATATTAGTACCAGAATGCTTGAAAAATATATCAACTTAATAACATTAAAAACATAGTAATATTACTTTCTTTTTCCTTTTGTAAATTCCTTAAATTCTTCTTCAACTCTTCCGTCTCCCTGTTAATTTTCAAAATGGTGCGTTGTTTAGCTGTTAACTCTGTCTGTAAGCCTTTTATTGTCGCTATAAGATAACTGTCCTCTTTCAATTTGTTAAAAATCAATGTTGAATTCTGGGTCAGTCGGCTAACTGCCGACGAAGCTCGGTCGGGCTTTATAAATGTTTGGGACGCAACTGTGTTATGATTTTTAGGCACTGTTTGGACAGCAGCGTCGTGTAAATTCGATTTATTAATCTTATTTTTCATTTCATTATTTAACTTCCGCTCTTCCATCAACTTTCTTTCAACATCGACGATATGAGATTCGTACTTTTGTTTCATATCACCGAATTTATCTTGAAGAGTAAGTAAAACGCTTTGAAAATGACTTTCCTTGTCTTTCAATTCTAGTTCTAACCGTTGAATTCGCTCTTCTAAAAGCTTTTTCTTATTATCCTCGACACTTGATGCTTTCGAAGCTACTGTAAATTCAAAGAGTTAAATTAGTTCCATATTTCTTGTAAATGAAAAAGGAGCTGCGCTGGTCATTTCTTACGGGAATAGCAGATGGTCCACCTGATGTTAAGGATTATCATCTGCTATCAACAATAATCTGAACGGTCCCGTAAAATACAACCCGACTACATCGCAATGTACTTGTTACCCTTTTTCTAATTAAAATAAAACGGGGTGCACAACCACAACTTTACAAGTGCACCAATATTGTAACTAAACACTCTCAAGGCCATGACCCCACGGTCTTGAGAGTGGTGGTTCATTCATCATCGTTTAACTGCTATTCATTTCAATTATTGGTCTTATACAACGTAAAAATAACATGCCATAAGACAGATTTATTGAAGCAAGAAATATTTTTTAAAGAAGATAAAGAAAACTCCCTTAATCGTGTAAGAGCCCAGAAATAAGAATAGTGGATTCAATTCCTGTTCAAACAACAGACAGGCAGGTATTATAATGATTAATTACCGATGAGTGCAGAAACAGAATCAGGATGTTTCCTTTTCAAAATCATCTCCATTTCTTTAACTTGTCTTTGCAGATCTTGAATAACTGTAACATCTTTTTCATGTTGGACGGTGAGATTCTTTCTTTCATTCCTTTCCTTATAAAGGTCAGAAAGCACACGTTTTTCATTTTCCGTGGCAGTTTTAAAGTCCTGCTCCTTGTTATGGTACTCCTTTGCCAGTCTATTAACAAATCTCTCACATTCCACTGATTTCAACTCAGCTAGCTGCTTCTGTTCCTCAAGTTGTTGTAACCTTTGCTTTAGTATTTTATTATCATCAGTTAGTTGTACGTTGAGTAACTCAATACTTTTCACTCGTTCATTTGTATCCTTGAGCTCTTCCAACAGCTGGTCGTGTTTTAAATTATTAATCTTTTTCGGCGTGCCCGATGCAAATCGCGACGCTTTCGTGTCCTCTTTCTTCTTACTATCGATAACACCTGCAGAGAAAGGCCTCGTTTTTGTTTTACGGCGAATTTCTACATTTTCTTTTCCGGTTTGTTTAGCCACGTGACTGTCCTGCAATAATATATATTTCTTAAGACACAATAAAGTCCATCTCTGTAGCTATAGCAGGAAAGGGCATAAGGTAACTATGATGTCAGTAACAGGATGCAAGTTTCTGCTTGTTTTTATTGTTTTAAAATATTTGAGTGAGTGTATCCATTGTAGGGTGAATCAGTTTAATATTATTTATTATTAGACACGGAATTATCTATATTAATAAAAGTTAATATTAAATAATAATAAGGAAACGTATGCTGATTGTTTTTTATTACATTAAAGATTAGGTACTATTATTATTTTAGCACTGAATGGGATAAACAATATTAGAATATAACTGACGGCCTTCGACATCGCCAGTTTTTCTCTTAGTGATATATAAAGATCAGAGGCGTGCATATCATATGGAAAATTAGGCAGTGCCTACCTCATTATGAACCTAAATAAATATAGCACTAGTGTTCAAGTTAATTTACTACCTACGGTAGGCAGTCTACAGTTTGCATATTATACGAAGCAAGCAGCGCTTCATACAACTTATGTGGTTCTATCGGAATAAATCGCAACTACGACTAGTTACATCTACAGTGCCTACCTTGCTAGAAAACAAATGCCCACCCCTGATAAAGATTGTATGTACATACATTATGTATGTATGGAATACGGAGTGGCACGTTATCTTTGAGAATATTTTACGAGTCCAGAGGCCTTATTTTATTTTAAATTATTTTGTATAATGTTCACGTGGTGGAAGGTTCGTGGAAACGTATTCTATTTTAGGTATCCATTGAGGTGCTTATTGAGAGCTCTTAATAAGTAGGTTAGGTTTGGTTGAAGAAGATCCTAAGAAGTATTTGTATGTGTCAGACTACTACGAAGGAGCATCAAGCTATTTTGATGGCAGGTTACATTATTTATTTTTTATTACAGTTTTCAAACTGATTCAAAAAGTGGACGTTCCTTACAAATTCTTCTTCTATAGAAAAAAAATGGTTTGGGGGCTCCACGAAGAATTAGGGAATTTTTCAAATTTTATAAGCTTACATACCTATATCATCAGACTAGATTTTTTTTTTCGTACGGGTCACCTGGTGTTAAGTGATCACCGCCGCCCACATTCTCTTACAACACCAGAGGAATCACAAGAGCGTTGCCGGCCTTTAAGGAAGGTGTACGCGCTTTTTTTGAAGGTACCCATGTCGTATCGTCCCGGAAACACCGCACAAGGAAGCTCATTCCACAGCTTTGTAGTACGAGGGAGAAAGCTTCTTGAAAACCGCACTGTGGAGGACCGCCACACATCCAGATGGTGGGGATGATATCCTAACTTGTGGCGTGTCGTGCGATGGTGAAATTCGGCGGCAGGAATCAGGTTAAACAGCTCTTCGGAACACTCCCCGTGATAAATGCGGTAGAAGACACACAATGAAGCGACGTCTCTACGCAACGCCAAGTGATCCAGCCGTTCACAGAGCACTGAGTCCCCGACAATTCGAGCTGCTCTACGTTGCACGCGGTCAAATGGATCGAGCAGATACTGGGGTGCACCAGACCAGAGATGACAGCAATACTCCATGTGTGGCCGGACCTGCGCTTTGTAGAGCGCTAGAATGTGGGCCGGCTTGAAGTATTGCCGTGCTCTATTGATGACGCCCAGCTTCTTTGAAGCCAATTTGGCTTTGCCCTCCAGATGGCCACGGAATTGGCAATCGCTCGAGATTTCGAGACCCAGTATTCCGATACTAGGCGCGGCTTTAAGAGAAGTGTTCTCGAAGAGCGGTGATACGACAAATGGGGTTTTTTTAGTGGTAAACGCGCAAACTTGAGTCTTCTGGGGGTTAAATTGGACAAGGTTCAATTTACCCCATTCCGCGACCTTCTCGAGAGAGGACTCTATAGAAGACACAAGTTTCTCCCGGCACTGGTCGACGATTTCCCGAGAGAGACCTGCATGGCTCGTGTATACGGCATCACCAGTGCTGTCATCTGCATAGCAATGCATGTTGGAGGTGTCCAACATATCATTGATATGCAGAAGAAACAGCGTAGGAGATAGCACACAGCCTTTGGGCATTCCAGCATTCACGAGCTTCGGGTTCGAGCAATATCCGTCGAGAACGACCTGTATGCTACGCCCAGTGAGGAAGCTGGAGGTCCACTTGCACAAGCTCTCGGGAAGCCCAAATGATGGAAGTTTTGAGAGGAGCGCCTTGTGCCATACACGATCAAAGGCCTTCGCTATATCCAGGCTAACTGCCAGGCCTTCCCCCTTGCTTTCAATAGCCGCCGCCCATCTATGTGTTAGGTATACCAGAAGATCACCTGCCGACCGTCCATGGCGAAAGCCGTACTGTCGGTCGTTGATCAACTGGTGACCCTCTAGGTATACTAAAAGCTGGTGGCTAATTATGCTCTCCATGATTTTGGAGAGCAGGGAGGTGATAGCAATAGGCCTGTAGTTCGCCGGATCCGAACTGTCTCCTTTTTTTGGATCGGATGGACAAGGGCTGACTTCCATGAGTCAGGGACTACGCCTTTGGAATAAGAGTGCCGGAATAAACGCGTTAGCACCAGCGTCAACTCAGGGGCACACGTTCTAAGCACGATTGGAGAAATGCCATCCGGCCCGCTCGACTTCCTGACGTCCAACGAAAACAGAGCTCGCCTAACAGTTTTCTGTCTGAACTGTACTTCAGGCATAGAGCTCTGACACCGCGGGATGGTCGGCGGTGTTTTTCCATTGTCGTCAAGAGTCGAGTTGGAGGCGAAAAGAGCGCACAGGAGCTCGGCTTTCTCTTTTGCCGTATGGGCCAGGGTGTCATTCCTCATGTGCAACGGCGGCATGGACGGCTGGTTGAAGTTACCAAGAGCAGCTTTCGACAACGACCAGAACTTGCGTGTTCCGGTCAGGTAACTGGAAAGCTGCTCGCCGATTTTGACGACGTGCTTAGACTTCGCACGGGCGATTTGCCGCTTAAAAAATCTGGAGGCACGGTTATATTTTCTCTTAAGAACTTTGCAGTTCGGATCCTTTGTGCCCAGCGCCGCAACCCAAGTTCGATACGCCTGTTTTTTGCAGTCAGATGCTGCTTTAACTGACGCATCGAACCAGGGCTGTGATCTGCCACCGATCGATACTACAGAGCTTGGTATAAAAATATCCTTAACATCTTAACTTAATCAGATTAGCTTAACATCTTTATTATATCTTTTATATTTAAATTTAAGTTTGTATGGATGCAATAAAGTGTCTATATATCTATTTAACTATATCAATTTATTATTTCTAACAACGATTCATATTGGTGCCGTCGAGCTTAAAGGATTGTGTTTAAATACCCACCAGAAATGCACTTACATTACTTCTAATAAATTTGAAATACCTACCTATCATTACGGATAAATACTCACCAAATTGTGTTTCATCAAGTAATGTAGAAATGTAATTTTCTTTTTATTACATACCATAAAAATATGTAAACGCGATAGTAAATATTTTATATTATCGCTAGATAGATGTTACAAATATTTCATTTTATAACTTTCACTTTAGTACCTAAACTTTGTCAAAAAAACTAACGGTCGATCGTAATTATTATATTCCAAATATAATATTGCATACCTCAAACAAAAGTTACTTGTTAAATGCTTTATGAATTAAATTAAAATAATATGATAATATAGTTAAATAAATATTTCATTGTAAATTCTCAATTCTGCCACACATAATGAGTACGGTAGTTAATAAAACAAATCACTGGTAGGAAAAAAATTAAATGTCAAATGAAGTTTTAAATTTGCACAAAAGTCAATCCAAGTGTTAGTCAATCTAAGTAGAAAAACTAACAAATACAGAAAATAATGAATCACCAAAGCTTTTTTGGATTTTGCTGGCCATCCTCTGTTCTTATCTCACCGATAGGAATATGGGGGTGATTTATTTTACTTAATAAATTGTCTTAATAATTAAAGAATGATTTATTTTTAATTCATTTCATTTCATAACAACGTCTACAAGACTATATGGTAACATCTGATTACAACAAGTTATTGTTAATGCCCTTCACCTAATGTAAATATAATCAAGAAGGTACCTGTCCCATACCTTGATGTCTCTGTGATAAATTATCTCTTGTAATTCAGTCATAACTCGAAAACTATGAAAAAAAGTGGAATATGCAGATATACTTGACACTATTTTTGTGACACACTTTAGGTATATGCAAAGCTTGCTCAGGTATCGTAATTTTGATTTTCTTAAAAAAAACTTTTAATCAAAACAAACAATATGTTCAAGTTAGTATGTTGATTTCGGCCTCGAGATTTCTCCAACACCTAACTGTATGGGTTGAGCGGTGTAAATCCAGAACACATGTTGGTCAAACAAGTTTTCTGTAAACAGTTCGTGGTTGTTAAATAACTGCAACTTGGTGCCAACGACCGGCCGCAGCGTGGGATGACCTGGCTAAGAAACGAAGTGATAAACATGTTGACGTGAAAGATATTATTAACATAATGTCCTCCTGAACACAGGGAAACTTAGTAAGGAGTTAGAGCTCTGCCATGTACTAGTAGATTGTTGTCATAATGTAGACTACATACCTACTTTCCAACAAAACAGCTATTTTGTGGAATAATGCACCAGGTTTTATATCTGTTTCACATAAACCTACTGTCTGTATGTGCCTAGTTTATTAAAGAAGTCTATCACTATCAAATTCGTACCTACTAACTTTCTATTAATAAATATTTGTGTTGTGATATGTTTTGTAGTAGGTATTATAAGTATGGTATTTAAGTATTGGTAACTAAACATGGTTTTTTATAGAATACGTTTTTTTGAGTTAAATAAACTATTTGTATTTGAATGAGATTGAGTTTGTAGCGGCTCTGATATACCCATTTGGTGTAAACTAAACATATAACACAACAGCGGCAAGAAAAGCGTGAATAAAAAATACAGCACAAAACTAGCGAAGCGATTTAAATAATCTGTTAAAACAAAAACTACTGAAAAGATTTTAGAAGAACGAGTTTTCATTTAGACCAAAATATAGCCTTGTTTCATTAAAATCAAAGATCGGAAAACTTGTAATTCGCAAAAATATGAAATGTGAACATTTACATTTTTTGAAATTTATACATTCACATGTATTTGGACTCTTGCGGAAATCGACGCAGGCAAACTCGCAGACTCAAGCTACTATCTAAATAATATTTAAGCCTAAATATTTATTCATTTCTCATAAAATATTTTCTTTTTTCGTTATGGATAGTAAGACACCGAGAGAAACCTTAGCAATGATCACAGCCATAACGGGAAAATCAAACACGAAAGCTTTTACTGAATCCCATGGGTATACCAACATACATGTAATACTTACTTAAATGTAACGACTATGTAAATGACACCGGAATACCTGTAGTTGTACCGATATCTAGAGATATCTTATCATCATTATACATGGCCTTAAAATAAAAAGTTGTGATTTGGATGCCATTATATCAAAGTGATTTACATAATTTTCATACACACCAAAAAGAATTCTAAATGAATCAATTTTGATATATGATATAATAATAAAAGTCTTTCAAGTAAGTAGGCAAGAAATTAACCACAATTTGAATTTAATTGTATGAAATGCAATAACATCAAAGATCCCATCGTACCCAACAGTTCCTCCCTACATAGAAACAGCAATGCTATCAAACCACTTGCATGCACATAACTCCACAAAATATGTAAGGGGCGGAGACACATTGAAAAGTAAATGCATCGCAGCGACCGCTTTCAACTTGTTCTCGGACGAGTTCTATGCCAGTAGCAATGAAGGTCTGGGTCAGCACACTCGTGTTTCTGGTGGTGGGCTCCGAAGCCCTCACCGTACCACTCATAAACGATCTTGAACCCGGAAAAGGTAAGAAAACATTTTATCCTGATGATATCTGAACTAAATTTAATACATTTTTTTTATTTGTGTACAGCAAAATAAATAAGCTGCTGCGACTATAAATTATTATAATAATTTTACAAGATATATATATAGAATATATAATACATTAGCAATAGAAGCATCGCCAATGCTTTTTATATTGCATTATACTCAACCAAGTACTTTGAAGTCACCACAAGATATATATACCACAAACTTATTTTTCATTCCAAGCAAAGGGACATCTAAAAATCACTTGCAATAATTATTGAAAATTTAATTTTATCCGGCATTAATAAGGGGAAATCCATTGAAATATAATATTGAGTAACTCAAAACGTCTCATGTCTAGGTATGTACATATAAAACGTATTGTATAAAGTATGGGCGAGTGTATACTCGTAGGCGTAATTTTCAAAATGTTAATATCATAGTGACAATGAGGTTCTTTGCACTTCTTCACATTTAAGCTGATATTATATGATATACGCCTTGTAAAAGGTTAAAAAAAAGCTAACTTGTTCCTCAATTAATAAAAAATCTTTGACTTTGACCAAAAATATATTTGTAGCAAATTCTCGCGATTTCCACACCTGTTACGATTTCAATATACCCTTTATAAATTATATCACTAAAAGTATATAAGATCAACGGAATAATATTAAGGACAATCTCTAAACATAAATTACGCGGCTAGAGAAAGCCATTACAAGGTGTCTCAAATCGGACAAGGCATGCATTTCAATTAACCCTCCCATTATAGATTCAACGTAAGCCTTTCATAGCATTTGGCGTAGCAAGCACGATTGATTATACAATAAAACAATTGTTCACTTTCTTAGATATGATCATTTGTATTCGATTTTTTATGGAAGTGGAGGACAAACGAGCGTATGGGTCACCTGATAGTAAGTGATGACTGCCGCCCTTCTCTTGCAAAACCAGAGGTATCACAGGAGCGTTACCGGCCTTTTAGAAAGGTAAACGCGCTTCCTCACACGCGATCATTGTAGAATAAAAGATTCTTCTTCTAAAAATATATACAATATTCTTTTACTATATAAAGTTTTCATAATAACATTCTTTCACTTTGTGTTAAATATTAGGCCGATCCGAAAGTTCATATTTCACATCATCATCTATTCTGTCATGTCTATCTCGATTGCTTTCTTATTCGCGTAAATTTTCGAATTTAAATCTAATTCTTTAGCGTTACGGCGAACCTTATAACAACTCCTTATTACAGTACCTATATCGTATCGTCATGGAACCACCGCACAAGGTAGCTCATTCCTTAGCTTTGTTGTACGTGGAAGTAAGTTCTTTCACAACCGCACACACAAACACATCCAGATGGTGGCGATAATATCACAATTTGGGGTGTGTCGTACGAATGTGCAATTCAGAGGCAGGAATCAGGTCAAATAGCTCTTCCACTGGAGTAAATACTTTTGTATAAAGGATGTACAAAATGGTCTGTATTTTAATTTGGCTTTGAAATTTTAAATAAAGTAACACTATTATTATAAACATTAGTACATAACGTACCATTGTGTGAAGTAAAGTCACGGTATTGCCCTTAAACAATGTAACGCTGATAGAATCTTTGGCATAATTCTGCAGCAAACTAATAGGTAGTATGGTCATATAGCTATTAATTAACTAACTTAATAACTTCTATTTTTGAAGTGTAAACTTCTTTAGCGGCGTTGAGCACTTATCTTGGGATGGGTATAAATTGTTAAACTCGCGTGACCTGATCGAAAATTCGTAAGACAGTCGTTAAAATAATGGATGAAAGATTTATACTTCTTACTAATTATAGTTAATGATCATACAGTGGTTGAATCATTGTGATTGCGAAGCCGAAACACCGCGAAGTCGAGGGATCGAATCTCAGCCGTTAAATAATTTTGAAGAAAACTTTTTAGGTGCGTTCAGCACTTATCTTGAGATGGATATAAAATGTTAAACTCGCGTCAGGGCACGTGACCTGATCAAAAATTCATAAGACAGTCGTTGAAATTATGGATGAAAGTTGATTTTTCTGAGAGATAAACTTTTAAATGTAAAATAAATGTAATTAGTTCTGAAGTGTTAATTGCATTTTTATGAACGATTGCTCAATAAATGTATTAAATTACATAAATGCTAGTACTTTTCGTAACAATTCGTGCGAAATTATTCCCTAACGGCTGACCATTTCAAATAATTTAAAAATGCACAACGGTAATGTTCAAGTTTTCAATTCTGCCGGCAATGCTGCCGGCAATTTCCTGCAATCCGTTATTTTTTTATATTCAAATTTGGAACGCGTTTATTACGTTAGAACTGCTTACTAACTGCGATCATTTCCCGTCATTTCTTTTTAGAAATTATTATTCATATAATAGAATAGGGTGTTAAAGAAGAGAATAACAGTCACTGTCTAGCACAATTGGGTATAGAGCCGTCGGCCATTTTCAAGAAACTTCAGAAGCTAGGTATCAATTATATGTTTGTATATCGTACTATCAATACATATACCAACATATCAAGGCAGCCACATGCTGTTACCACTTAAAACGCTGTTAATGCTGTTGAAGCCAGAATTCTTCGAAATCATATGAGGAACCAAGAATCATCCAAGTATTTCTTAATTAAATTGGGAAGCAACAAGCCCATATAGAGAACTTACTCTAAATAAATCCCTACACAAAGGCTCTATCAAAATTAATGCTTTCCCGATAGCGGGTGAAAAGTTCATACTAAAACTGTTTACAAACATGAATTTTATATTATGTTTATCGAAGATTAACGTTAAAATATTATAACTGATTAATTGCTATAAATTTTTTTAGGATGGCCTCAAAGGAATTCTGTGAAACAACCAAACACACATTCAGAAGAGGTGGATCCATTTGTCAGTACCACTGAGTATACAACGGAGGACCCTTCCTTCAATAATGAAGAAGCGACTGCTACTAATAACGTAGCCGCGCCGCCCAAAATAATTGCTCGAGCTGAAGAGATTGAGAGCAAGGTGGACTATAGTGGTACACAGTTGTGGAAAGTTCCTACAGACAAGAATAACGCAAGGGTTGTCATAGGCAGATTACGAAGAAGAAATTGTGAGTATTTTGTTAATATGAGGATATTTTTAATATCTACTTTATTATATTTATGAAGAGGTAAATGTAAAGATGTAAATAAAATATAGATTTTAAATTTGGCTTGACTATTACGAGTTTCTAATTCATAGATTTTTAGAAGAACATTTGGTAAGTCTTACTTATAAGTGTTACATGTATAATAAATTATGTATACTCGATAAGTGACATAGGTCCAGGTCACCATGTGGCCTGAGTATGAAGCCGGGACCGCTCTGGTGAAAGCAGAGACCACGGTGATTACTTACTTAAGGTGGACCGCAGCTGCAGGTTTGACACTACTTCAAGTCCAAAAATATCATAAACTCACTTTTAATTGGAAAAAATCTGTAGTAAATTATTCCAATCATGTATTGTCATTGGGTGAGACGTAGTATTTTTATTTGGAAATACAATATTTAGGAAGTGAGTAAGAAAAGTGTCGAAGATAGATATAATAAATCGTGTATTTTATTGTGATCTGACTTGTTATTGCAGTGATATCGACATGGTCCGGTAACCAAACCTATATCGACATACTTGTAAAGCCAAATGCAATAGAAAACGTCACTAGGATTTTTAAGAGAGAGAGTATTGACTTCAACATAGTTATCGAAGACTTGCAGAAAAGGATTAATGAAGAGAATCCTCCACTTGACGAGAACGAAGTCGAACTTCAGGATAGACGAGGTACTGTACCAATATCATGAACATATAAGATACTATCGGACGAACTATTTGCCAACGAGCTAACTCTACATCTAATTGAAATGCAAATATTTATTTAAAAATAGGAATCGAAGTCATTCGAAACTTATGCCTGAAAAGAACGGATGCAAGAAACTCAGTGGGCTTCTTCTTTTTTTTAATAGATAACATTTCGGTACAATAAAATTTAATATTTAAATAGCCTGAGCGCGTCCGCTCTATCCCCAATCAGTAATGACAATAAGAAAGTCATTCATGTTATAGTAACCTTTACCAGTAACTTTATAATAATAGCAGTAAATTTAATAGTAGTAACTAATAATAGTTATGAGACATTTTTTTTATTTAATAAGGGACGAGAAATAATAACAATAAAACAGTAATTTAATTACCTGTTAAACTAGAAAAAAATAATAATATTGCCGTCTGATTTGTCCTCCCTTTAACTTTGGATTCAATTTTTATTTTATTCACAATTTCAGATATGTTTTTCAGATATATTAGCCTAGAAATAAAAATGATGTACTACCTACATACGCGTCTGAGAAACTCCATTTTCGTATTTTACCAATACACGATCTATATTCCAGGGCTTGGTATCATTTTGTTACAGCAAGAGCTTACAATTTTTGGCGTTACAGGGCAAACTCCCGTCGCTTTAGTTATACAGGGGCCTATATGGGATACAACTCCCTGAACATTCCCATGGAATATTGGCCCAGCGCGAACTGGGGTTCGTTATCCAACAGCTTAAAGCACAACGACAGATTGCACTATCATAATATTGTGTCTAATAATGCGTTAATAATGCCGATGTTTAACTTAATGCATGCCAGTAACTGTAAAACGTATATAACCAGTCGGAAAGTTGTTATCTGTAGCCATGAGTTGGGAAAGCAGCGACTAAAATTACCGGACATAAACTTGTTAGAAATCAATATTTTAATCTCTAGAATATATGACTAACTTATAGACTAGTTACGTGTAATATTTCACATATTTTAACAAATTGAATGTTTTAAAATGTGTCAATGTCTTGTGTTAAATATAAATCTTTTCAAGTGACCTAAGAATCTTCTGACTACATTTAAAAAAAGTCAACATACACTGCGGCGTATTACCGACTATCTACTACTATAACGCCTGTGTTCCCTCCAGTATATACATATAACATTTTTCGATTCCTCGTGGGCCTGAAACTTTGCTGTACCGCTTCAGAAATGTACTCGGAGGCTAGAGTTGATTCGTTTAATTCTATTCAGCGTAAAAGAATTGCATCGTTGATGTCCAGGGTTGAGACGTGTAATAACGGCATTATCAGGAGTCTGTCTGACAGGCTGATGCTATCAGCAATGTATCGACGCTGGGTGGATATTGCAACCTAGTTTCTATATGTAATTTATATTGTTAATTTTATTTTAACTATATATTTTTACTAGCTGACCCGACAGACGTTTTTTTGAAGATAATAAAAATACTTTTGTATAGGAATTTGCCAGTAGTATTTCAAAATATCAATAAGTATTTCGTAAAAATGCTCCCTGTTGATAATATAAGATATAATGAAATTGTTTCACAACAGAACTGTCAAACCGTGCGTCAATAAATTCTTTCATAGATAATATGTCCATACAAAACAAATATTGAAAATAAAAGTAATTATTATGGGTCCCAAACCGAAATAAAAAATATCCTATCTTTCAATTTGGACTAAACTGCACTCCATGGTGTAATCCCCATTAAAATTGCCGTGTTAATTTTTTCTAATCATGGTCATGATTCAAGAGTATATTTAATAAATGAAGTGAAGGAAATCACAAATAAATCTATATTTTTTGAGTTTCCACTAATATAAGCTAGCATGGTAATATTTTTGCAGGCCACAGAATGACATGGAAACAGTACCATAGATTGGAGGATATTCATGGATTTTTAGACTATTTAGCAAAAACGTACCCAGCGATCGTTAGTGTTAAAACCATTGGCAAATCTTACGAAGGAAGAGATATAAAGGTTTGTACCTTCACTAAGAATCCCACATACCCATCTTTTCAAAATACTATTAATATAACAAATATAGCGAGTATATAATTATTTTACTCAAAAAATTAAAAACAAACATTGAGTCCTAGTCGGAATAGATCAACTTAATGCAAAGTAATATCACTTATGTAGTTATTTTTAGTTTATTTAGTTATCTGTATTTTTGTCGTATTTTGCTATTAGTAATATGCAAACTAACATCCTAATTTTGATAGTAAGGTTCCGTTCAGTCTTTGAGAACAAAACCCTAATGAGCATAATTTATTATCAGATCTTACGCATATCGGATGGCAAAGCAACTAACAAAGCAGTGTTTATCGATGGTGGTATACACGCGAGAGAATGGATCAGTCCGGCCACCGTTACATTTTTCATCAACCAAATTGCTGAGAACTTTGACGAGGAGTCTGATGATGTTAAGAACATTGATTGGTAACTGCTTATACTTGAATAGCTTATAAAGGCATAAAAGGCATAAAAAGGCATATATTATCATATATTAATTATTTCCAAATAAATCCTATACTAACAAATAAAAGGTCACAAAAACCGCAATGATTATATACTGAGTTTGAAAAATATACCCTAGTAAAAACTAGATTTGAATAACAGATTTTATAAGTTCCCGCTAGAAAATTTTCAAAATTCTGAAAGTTATAGGTTTTACCCCGTTTTTCGAAATTTGAGTTTTCATCATATCTCGACAAAAAAAAAATTCTAATGGTGGTTTCTTTGGAATAGTTATTAATAACTGATGTTTAAACATATTTACCGATCGACTGAAAACTGCGTCAAAATCGGTTTATTCATTCAAAAGTTACTGCATTTTAAAAAATTATAAAATATGGTTTTATTTAACTTTTGAGCTCAAAAACATACAACAGCTCACTGTATGAACTAGATAGCTCGAACGGGTCAAAATAGTCATAAGTACAATTTGACGCGTTTAAATATGGAATTAGCGGGAAGTTGCAGGGTTGGCCTTTAGGGTCAACCGTTTTCCTCATTTTTTTTAAACTACTTTTGGTAAAAAAATATAATTTTATACGATTTTATTAAACTGTTTCCAGGTACTTTTTACCGGTTGTAAATCCTGACGGCTATGAGTTCACCCACACAAGTGATCGTCTCTGGCGGAAAAATAGGAAGCCCCTACTTGGCAGGCAGTGCATCGGTACTGATTTAAACAGAAACTTTGGGTATGAAACTTTACATTTATTCTGATCAAATTTTTATAAGTTCTTCAAACTTTAGCCAAATAATGTTGAGACTGCGAAACTTCCAACTTTTTTTTCGCCACACCGTAGAAGTTACCAAGAAATATATAGAGGATTTCTTAAGCTTCTTAAGCTTACACTAATCTAATATCGTCTTAATAACATAAAAACATTAACAGATACCGCTGGGGTGGACGAGGCTCTTCATCAAACCCTTGCAGTGACATCTACCGAGGCAGCAGAATGTTTTCTGAGCCAGAATCAAAGGCTGTAGCCGTAAGTAGAAAAAAATAAATATTTTCAAAGGTATTAAAATATTTGTAAAGGTCATATTTATTCAGTCAAGTATAAAGTGAAGTCAGGAATGAATCTTCAACTTATTATTATATAGTGTACACCCGGCATAAGGCCAGCGACGGTCGATTGTTTCCACTGAAGTTATAAGAGAGCATATGAACCGTTTGACTGATAGGTTATATTCTATATAACCTATCCTATATATATATATATATATATATTCTATATAACCTATCCTACGTATCTATCGATAATTATAAGAACTAACTGGGCAGTGTTGCCTAAACAATCACATCTGTGTGATAAGAATCAAAAACGAATAAAATTGCAGATTTTTGCCTTGACGCCGATGAATCATCTCTGCAATTTCCTGGGATTGCGGCCATTTAATGCATAAATGTATCACCCTTGAAAAATATATCTTAGTTCCAGGTGATGTTCGCAATATTTGCGAGAGAGCAGATATGCATCTGCCGGCTCAGTATATCACCACCAAATGATTACCACAGCCTTTATTGGCAAACAGGCTATGGTAGTTATAGATACAAAAGCTTTCAATAATGTAGAAGTTTCCCATATTAATTCATATTAAATTACAGGATTTCATTAAAACAACATCAGCTAACTTCACAGCATATATAACATACCACAGCTATGGGCAATATTTATTATACCCATGGGGCTATGAGAATGCAGTGCCACCAGACTATATAGACCTGGATGAAGTTGGCAAAAGCATGGCTGAGGTGAGTTTCAAATGTAGAAAATATTAGATTGAAGGAAATATTTCAATTGTTACTATTAAATAGAGTGATTTGTGATCACCTCATATCACATCACCACATCAATTATTGATTTTTTATACCAGAATATATTTTGGATGAGGGCAGCACAGGACCGATAGTCGTGGAAATCTTTGGGGGAGGCATTTGTCCAGCAGTGAACGTCTTCTGGCTGATGATGATGATATTTATGTTTTAATGGTCCACAATAAGGAATGACTTTATATAGTTATGGTACTGTAGGTTTATATATAAGCATTCATTCCTTCCACCAGAACAGTCAGTGCCGGATTAACCATGTAGGAAGTGTAGCTATTGCTGCGGGCCCCACATCAATGGGGCCCCCGCATATAATAATTAAACTTAGTATGATGTGGTATATTGAATATACTTGATGTCACAAAAACGTGAAACATTACAACTTTTACTACTAAGGCGATCCACATCAGACACTTCACCAATTATTTCCAATATAGATCCAGGGCTCTTTGAAAGAATTTATTATGGGCCCAGCTCTTGCTTAATCCGGCACTGGAAAAGTCTATTTATACACATGTTTTTTGTTACAGGCAATCAGAAGTGCCGGCGGATCACAATACACAGTTGGTGCCTCAAGCAAAGTGTTATACCCTGCAGCTGGAGGATCTGATGATTGGGCTAAATCACAAGGCATTAAATATTCATTCACTATTGAATTAAGTGATACTGGCCACTACGGCTTTATCCTGCCAACATCTTTCATAGAATCTGTAGCCAAGGAGTCCTTTGCTGGGTTAAGGGTTCTGTCGCGCCAGCTAAATTTAAACTTAATTAACTAAAATTTAACTAAGGTTGTGATTTATTATGTCATAAGTTTTTTATTTATGTTAGGTATGTATTAAATTATTACTAATCTTTCTAGTATTTCATTTGTCTGTATGTGTGGGAGTGTGTGAAAGGGAGAGATATATATATATATATGGTTACACATCAACAAAATCTAATTTTTCTTTTTTTTTGTATTCAAATTTAGATTTTTTTAATTATTCTAGAATAAGTTTCTATCTCGGATCCTATAAATAAGAAACGGATAGTTTTTGCTACACCCTGTAATATTTACAACGCGACGTATTTGAAAACTGTTTCTATTAACACCAACCGTAATGACATTTTACTGACTGATTATTACCAACGGATGAGAGGTCTACCGATAACTGTCAGTAAGATATTTGTATGGAAAGAACGATTTTAGCGTTTCTATAATATTTTTTATCTGCACCCATGCTTTAAATCCTCTATTAAAGATTCTAAAATAATAGTTATTTATGCAACTGTTGTGTAATAAGGGGTATTAAAACACGAATGTGGGTTTATCACACTTGGCTTCGCCTCGTAAAATAAAAATCAAAATTCACAAAGTTTGGGTATCAGAGGATGATCTGAGAGTGAAGCTAATCTGTAAGCAGGCATAAAAGGCATTTATTTTCTCAAAATTGATTCCTTTAGAATTATTTTTGATGTCATTTCTAATATATACTAGACACTACTAACACTTCGGAAACAAATGGCGCTCTGAGAGAGAAGAGGAGGATGGTAAAAGGAAATCTTTTCCTGGTTTTCCAATGGGGATAACAATTTTTTTTCCATTATTCTGGTACAAATTCTAGCTTGAGAAAGTTATAAATAATATCAAAAAAATAGTTTTTATTAAATAGGAGAGAGGACTTCAGCCAAAGTGTATACAGAACTTATTGTCAGACTAGTAACATCATGTTTACTTTTTTGCTTGCAATGGCGACATGGGGTGGGTCATTCTCTACCCTAAAATATGGTCAAGCAAGGCAATAGTGTAATTATTATTTAAAAAAAATAATAACGCACTAATATAATGTACACATAATACCTTTACTTATTTATGGTGTGAGTGGATTGATGCATCTACTGAACTCAATAACTCTTGTGTTTTCACATAGTACCTAATTCACATTTACTTTTTTTTACTTACTCCTGTAAGGCATCGAGTATTTGACATTTGAGATTTTATATTGCATCATTCAACAGATTATATTGTAATTGAAATTATTTGTAAAACAATGAAGCTGTAAATGTTGATTTAAAAGAGTAGTCATGAGTTTCCTGCCACTTCTTCATATTAAAGCTCAACCTTTTTTAAAGAGGTAGTAAATTTAAAGAAAAGAAAACTTATGACATTCTTAAGTATCATTTCCTTGAACTACATGAATAAAGTGATTTTGATTTGATTTTATTATTATAACAAATCATAAAGAAGAGATTGTCAGAAATCTCTTTAATATTGATGCAAAAGTGTGATATATATTGTATATAAAAATCAATCTCACAGCAGTGAATCTGTTGAAACCAATTAATGGTGTAAGTCAACTTTTGATTAAAACAGATGTGGGAAAATATTCAAGGTTTCCATTAGGAATAAAACCCACAACTCTTACTAATCCATAGGCAGGTTCATAGACCACCCAACCTTGGCATTTAAGCATTTTCAAGTGTACAAGATAGTTTTAGGCAGGAATGTATGGAAAGTTGAAAAATGTAACTAGAATGAAGAGAGCATAACTATCCAAGAGGAAATTCTGAAAAATGCTGTAAGGAATTGTAAAATGTAACAGAGAAAACAAGAAAATCTGTACCTCGTCTCAGTACATTTGTTCCATATTAGAAAAAAAAATGTTTGTCTAGGTCATATAGCAATATTAATTTTATTTTACCTACCTTTTTGTGCACATGTGTCGCAGATACTTCTTTAATAGCTTGTCCTTCATCTGGCGTAAATACTTTTATTTCTGGAATAGTTTCTCCTTTATAAGAATTTGATATTGGACTCTTAAGCAGATTCTTCGTTTCATGAGCAATATCCTCTGCTCTCTTCAAAATCAATTCTATATCATCCTCATTTTCAATTCCAAGGTCCTTGTTGTTAGACAACTTATTTATTTCGTTAAATAAAAGCTTAATTTCTTCGTCGCTATCCTTAAGTGCCTCACAGGTCTTTTCTAATAAAAGAAACTCATTGTTACTAATAGATTGACACGATCTTGCATCTTTAGTACTAGACATAGAAGACATTTTGTAACCGTGAATCTATTCCATAATTATTTTATCAAATATTCGATTTAAATTGCAATAATTTTTATCAAGCAATTATTTCTTATTTTCAAACCAAACCAACTTTGTATTATTTGTTGTTGTGCTATTTGAAGGTTGCTAGGCAACCACAAAGAGATCTTAACCACTACGTTCCGGCAACCACATTATCGGACGCGGCTGTCAGCCGCGTCTTTTGGGACGTGGCTTGCAGACGCGTTCCTTTGCCTATTCCACAAAGAACTGTTGACCAAGAAACATGTCGAGTAGTGAAAGTGAGGACGAATTTTTCGAATTAGCGGCAGCTGCTTTATGTTGTCCGCCTAGAAAAAAAATAAAAAGAAGCGTTTGGGTCCATCAAATAAATAAAGAAAGAACGCAGACTGGTGAATTCCACACTTTATAGCGCCGATATAAACTTTATTTGAGAATGAATGAAGATCAATTTAATTTTTTGCTAAATTTAATCGAAAATGACATTGAAAAAGATTTAACAGTTTCGGACTCCTATTTCACCAAAAGAGCGTTTAGTCGTTACTTTGAGATAAGTAAATAATACAGTAAAATGATTAAGATATTCTTTATTGAATCAGCTCAAAATTATTAAGTTAGTAATTGTAATTTTCAACATTTTTCATTATTCATTTATTTCTTTTTTTTAATAATTAAAAATTCTTTGAGAATTGCATTTGCTGGGCCTCGATGATATTTGATAGCGCCCTGGCTGTGCGCCGATGTCTTCTGACTTGAAGGATGAGTGTTTGGTGGAGAAGCTGTACGGTATGTCATCTGTAGTGAAGGTGTTGACTGAGGTATAAATTGGGGAGTAACAGAAAGAGAAGAAGAGTATGTAGTCTGGGGTGAGTGCGAAGATTGAGGTACGCAATGTGGGAAAGGAACATGTTGAGAGAAAGGAGGAGAAGGAGATAATACAATCTGCGGTGACGGTGAAGGCTGAGGTATGTACTGTGGGGAAGAAAGTTCCTCAGTGGCCAGAGAAGAAAGGGAGTAATGAGTGTCAAAACTCTGAGTTGAAGATGAATTGTATGGAGAAAATGTATTGAGATGTGAAGAAGACGCTCCGTCACTTTCCAGACACATCTTCATCTCTACCTCGTGGACCATATTCATAACATTGAATTTAATTCTAACCTGCTCCAATCTAGGAAACTTTTTGACTGTCTCGGCGATACTGCTAAAAAACAGGTCAATGTCATTTTTTTCGGTTCTCTGAGTTCTGGCCTTCATCATTTTTAAAATATCTTCGTGATAGTCGTGCCGTTTTTTTTTGCTGGGTACTATTTTCACCTGATACACTCATCTCTATAGCAGGCGATTCATTAGTATCGTATTCTCCTACTGGTGCCGAAGTGGTGTTTCGATTTGCCATAAATGGCAACAAAAATGCCATTCCGTCTTCATATTTCCATTTTTTTTAATTCTTGACGCATTGGCCTGTTATTGTCTTTCTCCTCGACAATGCATGGATGAAAGCGTTCCTAAGGAGGTTCCATTTGGTTTTGCATTCTTTGGCTGTAATAAAATAAAAACTCAAATAAGATTCATAGTTAGTCTATTAATTTAATTCATTGTATTCTTTCAGGTTTTTCGCAACCGGAGAATCATTTCGATCACTAGGATTTAGAAACAGAATGGAATTCAGCACAGTAAGAAGCATTGTTCAGGATGTCAGTATTGCTATTTGGAAAAATTAACGAGATATATGTATGCCGAAACCTACGAAAGAAAAGTGGAATGAAATTGCTAAAGCATACAACGATAAATGGCAGTTCCCTAATTGTATAGGCAGTTTAGATGGCAAGCATGTTATGTTGTTTTGCCCAAAAAATGCAGGTTCATCATTCTACAATTATAAACAAAGACATTCCGTGGTTCTTTTAGCATTGGTAGATGCCAATTACAAATGCATTTATGTTGATGTTGGTGCATTTGGACGTAACAGTGACGGAGGTGTATTCGCTCGATCAACACTAGGAATTTCATTAGCCACGAACACCGCAGATGTGCCAGAAGATATACCTCTGGAAAATTGTGGAGGTCCCATACCACATGTTATTGTTGGCGACCAAGCGTTTCCGTTAAAACGATATTTAATGAGACCTTATAGTAAAGAAAGTGCTTCAATCGACACCAAGAAAAAACGTTCAATGAAAGCTTATCTCGTGCTAGAAGAACTGTGGAAAACGCATTTGGCATTTTGGCAGCAAGGTGGCGAATTTTTCATACTGATATTCAAGTTCAACCCGAATTCGTCGATAAAATTATTTTGGCTTGTTGTTGTTTGCACAACATGCTACCCAGCGACGAAGAAGATAGATTTTTTTCGCAAGAAGAACAACCTAATGTTATACCAGAAAACTTTATATCATTAGAAGGTACTCGTCAAAATTCGACCCAAGAAGCATTTGCTATGCGTGACAAATTTAGTGACTACTTTGTATCTGAAAATGGGGTTTTGCCCTGGCTAAATGTAAATCGGTATTAAAATCTAATAAATAAGTTAAAAACTTACACAAGTCACTTATTTGAAAAATATAAATGTTACTAAGTTATTAATTAGGATATTATTTAGTACCTATACTATTCTAGTCATTAGATAATTTACTTCTAATTAAACTGGGTAGATATTATGCACTAGGGGCTCGCCCCGGCTTCGCACGGGTGGTTTTTTAAATACTTATCTCGCAATAAATATAGCCCATGTTACTCAGGGTCAATGTAGCTTTCCAACTGTGAAAGAATTTTGGAAATCGGATCAGTAGTTTTTGAGTTTATTCATACAAAAATACAAATGTTTCCTCTTTGTAATCTTAATATAGACTAGTATAGATTGATAGAAAACCACCCGTGCGAAGCAGAGGCGAGCCGCTAGTGCATAATATATACCCAGTTTAATTAGAAGTAAACACGTGTGGACAGCGATTATTTTTTTTTTAATGGAATAGGAGGACAAACGAGCGTACGGGTCACCTGTTGTTAAGTGATCACCGCCGCCCACAATCTCTTGCAACACCAGAGGAATCACAGGAGCGTTGCCGGTATTTAAGGAAGGTGTACGCGCTTTTTTTGAAGGTTCCCATGTCGTACCGTCCCGGAAACACCGCACAAGGAAGCTCATTCCACAGCTTTGTAGTACGTGGAAGAAAGCTCCTTGAAAACCGCACTGTGGAGGACCGCCACACATCCAGATGGTGAGGATGACATCCTAACTTGTGGCGTGTCGTGCGAAGGTGGAATTCGGCGGCAGGAATCAGGTTAAACAGCTCTTCGGAACACTCCCCGTGATAAATGCGGTAGAAGACACACAATGAAGCGACGTCTCTACGCAACGCCAAGTGATCCAGCCGTTCACAGAGCACTGTGTCCCCGACAATTCGAGCTGCTCTGCGTTTCACGCGGTCAAATGGATCGAGCTGATACTGGGGTGCGCCAGACCAGAGATGACAGCAATACTCCATGTGTGGCCGGACCTGCGCTTTGTAGAGCGCTAGTATGTGGGCCGGCTTGAAGTATTGCCGTGCTCTATTAATGACGCCCAGTTTCTTTGAAGCCAATTTGGCTTTGCCTTCCAGATGACCACGAAATTGGCAATCGCTCGAGATTTCGAGACCCAGTATTCCGATACTAGGCGAGGCTTTGAGGGAAGTGTTGTCGAAGAGCGGTGATACGACAAATGGGGTTTTTTTTAGTGGTAAACGCGCAAACTTGAGTCTTCTGGGGGTTAAATTGGACAAGGTTCAATTTTCCCCATTCCGCGACCTTCTCAAGAGAGGACTCGATAGAAGACACAAGTTTCTCCCGGCACTGGTCGATGATTTCCCGAGAGAGACCTGCATGGGCAGTATATACGGCATCACCAGTGCTGTCGTCTGCATAGCAATGAATGTTGGAGGTGTCCAACATATCATTGATATGCAGAAGAAACAGCGTGGGAGACAGCACACAGCCTTGGGGCACTCCAGCATTCACGGGCTTCGGGTTCGAGCAATATCCGTCGACAACGACCTGTATGCTGCGCCCAGTGAGGAAGCTGGAGGTCCACTTGCACAAGCTCTCGGGAAGCCCAAATGATGGAAGTTTGGAGAGGAGCGCCTTGTGCCATACACGATCAAAGGCCTTCGCTATATCCAGGCTAACTGCCAGGCCTTCCCCCTTGCTTTCAATAGCCGCTGCCCATCTATGTGTTAGGTATACCAGAAGATCACCTGCCGACCGACCATGGCGAAAGCTGTACTGTCGGTCGTTGATCAACTGGTGACCCTCTAAGTATACCAAGAGCTGACGGCTAATTATGCTCTCCATGGTTTTGAAGAGCAGGGAAGTAATAGCAATAGGCCTGTAGTTTGCCGGATCCGAACTGTCTCCTTTTTTTTGGATCGGATGGACAAGGGCTGACTTCCAAGAGTCAGGGACTACACCTTTAGAATAAGAGTGCCGGAATAAACGCGTTAGCACCGGCGTCAACTCAGGGGCACACGTTCTAAGCACGATTGGAGAATTGCCATCCGGCCCGCTCGACTTCCTGACGTCCAACGAAAACAGAGCTCGCCTAACAGTTTTCTGTCTGAACTGTACTTCAGGCATAGAGCTCTGACACCGCGGGATGGTCGGCGGTGTATTTCCGTTGTCGTCAAGATTCGAGTTGGAGGTGAAAAGAGTGCACAAAAGATCGGCTTTCTCTTTTGCCGTATGGGCCAGGGTGTCATTCCTCATGTGTAACGGCGGCATGGACGGCTGGCTGAAGTTACCAAGAGCAGCTTTCGACAACGACCAGAACTTTCGTGTTCCGGTCGGGTAACTGTAAAGCTGCTCACCGATTTTGACGACGTGTTTTGACTTTGCACGGGCGATTTGCCGCTTAAAAAATCTGGAGGCACGGTTGTATTTCCTCTTAAGAACTGTGCAGCTCGGAGCCTTTGTGCCCAGCGCCGCAACCCAAGCTCGATACGCCTGTTTTTTGCAGTCAGATGCTGCTTTAACTGACGCATCGAACCAGGGCAGTGATCTGCCACCGATGGGCACTACAGAGTTTGGTATAAAAATATCCATACCCTGTAGTATCACATCGGCTACTGCAACGGCGCAGGCACTAGGATCATCCGAAGGGAAACAAACCCTGCCCCAAGCGATTGATTAGTAACCAGCGTAGTCAAGTGATTAGAAGCGTAGTCTATTCACTAATCAAAGTGAAAAAAAGTCTTCAGACAAAGTAAAAAAAAATATATTAAACATGTTAAAACATATATACCTGCTAAATCGAAAATAGTGTCGTAAAATATAGTTTTGGTGTCATTTTTATTCCGATATTACAAGCAGGATCACCCGTTTACGACAACTAATTGCCGGAGACTAACATCTAAATTATCTAAATCTAAAAAAATGCCTTCTTCGTACAACCTGGTCTTAGCTGATCGGCACTTTTGTATGGGGAAGCAAAATATTTTTTTGAGATTTCGATGTTAGTCCGATGTTAGTCTCTTACAATTAGTTATTAACAGTTTCGTGCGCAGATGATACCTACAATGTTTTATTCTTTTACTCTGTAAACCCAGGTTATTTCCTTTATACCTACAATGTTTACTTTTTTTCACAATTGTAATGAAAATTAACTAGTAGGTATCTACGCGTATTTTGGAAATTGAATAAATAAATACTTACCCGTGATATTAAGTTCGGCAGCTATTTCCTCCCACGCTTCTTGTTTTTTTGTATTTAGTTTGTAGTCTTTTAATTTAGGATTATAAAGTAATTCTCTGTTGCGAACACACTCGATTATATGTTCCTCCATTACGAAACGCACGTGTAATCTCTCGCGTGGACCGCGTCCTTCTGGCGCAGGACGCGTCCCGCACCCCGTGCATACCGTCCGCGGACGTTTTCGGCTGACAAAAACATCCAGCGCGCCAGATTTCTCTCGGACGTCCGAAAGCTGAAGGTCAGCCCAAGGTTACGTCCGCGACTTACGTCCGATAGTTTGAACAGCTTAGTGTACATTTATTACCTAGATACCTATAGGTCGCGACTATCAGCCGCGTCCGTCAGCCGCGTCCGATAATATGTTTCCGCCTTTACAATTTGAATTTTGATTTTGAATTTGAACCTTGACACTAATTAAAATTTCTGATTTTTGAAAGAAATGGGCTTCAACGTGATAAAATGGAGGTCTGACCTGCCTAAATTTTTTTTGCTCATAAACCTAACGGGGATTTTTCTTGTAATTGTGTATATTGAAAAAGGATTGAAATATTCTTCTTTTATTGTATTTTTGTTTCAGCTGATGATTTTGTTACCAATGCAATAAATACATAAAACAAACAAATCGACAGAATCAGATCGTACTGTTTTTCCCCGAGGCATAAGAAGTAGAGAAGTCCCAGAAGCAAGGATGTTGTAAGAAGCGAATTGTAAGATGTCGAAAAGCGAAAGCTTTTATAGGTGGGAAAGTCACGCTGACGTCTGATGACGTCAGAACGAACGGACCAGACTCATCTGGATTAAGTACCACACTCGCACAGAAAACCGGCCTGAAGTAGTCGCCGCAATACATATAGGTTAGTGTCATCCCACCCATCCCACAGAAATACGTTAGCGGTCCCTAAAGAGATTTTACCCCAGGAGGGTACAGAACCACGCATGTCCTTGGGCAAACGAGGCCTCAACACCAGGGACCCCGCTTAACACATAATTTCAATATTAGGGGAATCCACCCCAATTTAAACGCCTTCCACTACCAAATAAAGATGGTGCAACCAGCCCTGTTTTTCCTTACAGAGACGCAGATTTTTGGCTGGATAGTGACTATTCAGCCAAATCCCATCCTTATTAGATCTTCTGCAACTACTCATTCCAATAGTTAGTCTAGGTCAATGCACCTCTCGGAACGTCATATCCTGGTCAGGAGTGTAGTGCCTATTCAACAGCGGCGTCGCAGAACACTAGTGACCCGCCGCGTTTGGCAATACAACCAGGGTTGTGATCTGCACAAACCGGTGGCAGATCACAGCCCTGGGTTGATGAGTCAGTTAAGATAGCTGCTGACTTCAAAAACAATCGTATCAAATACAGGTTGCGGTGCTGGGTACAAATATTAAATTATGCGAAATATAAGCACGTCACCAAAATCGACAAACAGCTTTCAAGTTACCGGACTGGAACACGCAAGTTCTGGGTGTTCGCGTTGTTGAAAGCTGCTCTTATTAACTTCAGCCGTCCCTGTCGCCACTGAATACGAGTAATACACCCTAGCCCATACGGCAAAAGAGAAAGCCGATATTCTGTATGCACTCCAAACCTTTTTCAGGAAAACCTCATTGTTTGTAAAATCTTCACTACTTGTAAGAGTGCCCGATAGGGTAATTATCAAGGCTTGGTGTTATTTATTGGCATTACTCTGGATTCTAAACTACAATGGGGCCTCCATATTGAAGTATTGGCGAACAGAGTTAGTTCTGCAGCATACACGGTTAAAAAGATTAGACAATTAACTGCCATTAATACGGCGCGACTAGTTTACTTTAGTTATTTCCATAGTATTATGTCCTATGGTGTATTGCTATGGGGCAACGCTGCCAATATTAATTATTACAACATTAGTGGTGCAGAAGAGCTATTTGCCCTATTTATAGGTCCTAAAGAATAATTTAGAGCAAAATTTAAAGAAATTAACACCTTGACTGTTGCGTCTCAATATATTCTTGATAGTATAACGTTTGTACACATAGGCACATAAGTGAATTTGCTAGACACAGTCATAACCATAATTTTGTGTCAAAAAATTTATAAAAAAAACTTTTGTTGATAAATTTTACTATAACATAAATGAGTTTCAAAGACAAAGTCAAAAATATTTTATTGACATAAAATATTTAACGTCAATCACCAAAAATACAATTTAAATACATGCTAATTATACAAAAGTTTAAACATATATATTTGAAAAATAATACAATCCAGTAAAATTGTATTGTTTGTTTTATTTGTCTAAACAATAAAATCCATAAAAATAACAACTATAATAATATTCAATTCCACATTGTAATATCGTTTACAATAGTGTAATAATCCTTCGATATAAGTTCGCGTTCAATAAAAGATTAAAATTTATTTATTCATAATTCACACACACATGCATTGTTTATTTTACAGAGCCTAGTAGGGGGCAATATAAGCTTGTACTTATTTCTAGTGTTTAAATTATGGTTGTCGCTTATTTTACTGTATAAATCACAATGTTTAAGCACGTACAGGAGATTACTATAAACATAGACTAATAACGCTCAAAACGATATTTTCATTCATAGGTCCTGTCAATATAGAAGTATCATTATAATTAATGTGTGCATGAGCGCCACGTACTTACATTCGCCAACACGCACACAGCCAGCCAAATAATGTTGCAAGTGAATAGACATTTTCATATGTAATAAAGAGAGAAGAAATAAAATATCATTTAATAAAAACATCACGTATTTAATTATTATTGCAACAATTTTTGAAGTGTAAGTAAAGAAGTTCTTTAGAATCGTTGTTTTTTTAAAGTCGATGAAACGAAAAAGCGAGATGATAGAGGCGCCGTTCCCAGCTATATCCGAGGTTTTCTAGGGTGCAGAGAACGAATTTGGGATATTTTTTTAAATCCAAGATGGCCGCCGTGCAAAAATATGATTACAACAATATGGATATCGTATCCGAGGTTCTCGAGGGTGCAGAGTACGAATTTGGGAACATTTTTGAAAGCCAAGATGACCGCCTTGCAAAATTATGATTAAAAGGTGCAGAGAACGAATTTTTAATACGAACGAATAATTAACAGATACATTAATATATTACATTAAATAAAGCCTTGTTACCAAATATACACTCACGTATTACTGAGGAGCTTTTTAGATTTTTTACTTTTTTTTTCTCGAAAATGCTAACGATATAACTTCATCTTTTGAGCAAAGTTGGCAATTTCTCTACCTAAAATAAAAGATTGCCTTTATAATAAATAATATTATTAATGAACTACAAAACTTATAAAACACTCATTTGAATGCTGCCTCAAAAAATGCTGCTGACAGTTTACGGGATTGCGTTCCGTTTTAAATAGTAACCAGTATAACTAACAATAAAGGAATGGCTTCACAGTATACTAAATTGACGTCACACTGTACAGTAGTCGCAGTGCATATCGGAACATGACCTAAATATCATCTACACGAGTGACGAGATCAAAGAGAATTGAAACACTACGTTCACACGAGATAGACCACATCCCCGAGAGTGATTGAAATTTGAATCTTAAAATATTGATATTCTGAATTGAATCTGCATTGAATACAAATAATCAAAAGATTTGACAGAACTTAGTTGCCAGTTTGTTTTGTTTTATTTATTTAGTGCATTGTTAACAGGACCATAATAATACAATAAAAGCAGAATATTTAAAACATTTTTTGACATGACATTGAGACATACCCACGTTAGGTTTACGGGCCAAAAATTCTTAATGAAGTTTAATTACCTACATTTCATGATATATCGCTGTTTCTTACCAGTTACCAGGCCATAAATTAAAAAAAAAACAGTGAAGTACCATACGTAAAGTCTGTTGTTACTATTTATTATATATTTAAAATAAAGATAAATAGTTTATGTAATATTTGTGCGTCCTCATTCCTAAGTTAATTACATCTATAAAGAACGCGAAAGTATAATTCAAGATTAAAATCTTACTTAGTGAGTGACATTCATTAATATAAAATCATGTCGGTTCCCCCACAAGCATTTGTAAATAAAAATAAGAAGCATTTCCTAGGCATTCCTGCACCTCTAGGATATGTTGCTGGTGTTGGCCGAGGGTGAGCAATGCTCTTAATATTTATTGTATATAAATTTTAATGAGATTTTATTATGTTAATGTACAGCATAAAATTTCTTTCAGTGCTACTGGATTCACTACTCGTTCTGATATTGGTCCAGCAAGAGATGCAAATGATGTCTCGTAAGTCTCTTTGCTATTAAGATTAATGAGTGATCAATTTACATTGGTTTGTCTAAATTGTAATCTACCCAAATGCCTCATATTTTCTGTTATATGATTTTGCAGTGATGATCGTCATGCACCACCTGTAGCTAAACGTAAAAAAACAGAGGATGAAGATGATGATGAAGATTTGAATGACTCAAACTATGATGAATTCTCTGGATATAGTGGATCATTATTTTCAAAGGTAAGTCATACACCATTCACCACATACAATACTGCATCTGGTTGATGATTTACAGGCTACAAGTTTCTTCCACAGCACTCAACTGTGGTTTTATCCGTAGAAGTTAATTACTATAGGGAAATGAACTTGGGTGCATAGAATCACATGACAAGACACACCTGAGGTAGTTATTAAGTTTCATAAGTTGTCTTTCATAACTTGTTGTTTTTTTTGTGTTTTACTTAAAATTGAACATACTTTTGTACAATAAACATATAATTTTATCTTGTATTATTGTTGTATATTTCTAATATAAATGCTCAACTTGGTATCTAATTACAAAAAAAAAAATTGTAAAACCACCCAGAGTTTTGATGGAAAGTAATTTACTATCTGGTTAAAGCATTGACAGCACGGATAATAATATGTGTATCATCAAAAAAGTGTCCTGTTGTTTGCACAGATTACTATGCAATTTCCATTGGACCAGTGGACAGCTCCTTCGCACAGGATGCTTGCTGGTTTATCGGGCCTATTTCTGCTGTGAAGCAATAATGATTAATAATATGTGTTTCGGTCTAAAGGGTGCCATAGCTAGTGAAATTATTGGGCAATTGAGACTTAACATTTTATGTTTCAAGGTGACGAGCACAATTGTAGTGCCACTCATTATTTTTGGGTTTTTTAAGAATCCTGAGTGGCACTCATTATAATGGGCAGGGCATTTCAATTACCATCAGTGGAATGCCCTGCTCGTCTCGTCCCTTATATTCATAAAAAAAATATATTAATTTACTTGATTTTTTATTTTTCTAGGATCCATATGATAAGGATGATGCAGAAGCTGATGCAATTTATGAATCTATTGACAAACGAATGGATGAGAAAAGGAAAGAGTATAGAGAAAAAAGACTCAAGGAAGATTTAGAGAGATATCGTCAAGAAAGGTGATAGATATATACAAAAAAGTATAAATGAGGATTATCAATAGACTCTATAATTTGTATATATCCAGCAAAAATTGTAATAAATATTAGTTACGTAAACCACTGACATAATTTCAACTACTTATTTCAATTTGGTCTGTGTATATCTAGTAGGGTTTTACTGATCTGGAAAAATTTGTGAATACAAAAGAACATTCTAGATCAAAATTTGTATAAGTATAAAGAAGAAAAATGGTTATATATATATATATATAAGAAAGGATGGTTGCATGGTGTTGTGATCATTACAGCCTGAGTTGCATCAGCCCAAAATCAGTAACACAGCTTAACCTGAGTTAATATGTAGAACCATTGTGATGTCCTTATATACAATGTTTGTATTAACATTACTTTTAATTTTCAGACCCAAAATACAGCAACAGTTTTCAGATTTGAAAAGAGAGTTAAAAACTGTTTCCGAAGATGAATGGTCTGCAATTCCTGAGGTTGGTGATGCTCGCAACAGAAAACAACGTAATCCAAGGGCCGAGAAATTTACGCCCCTGCCTGATAGTGTGTTGTCAAGAAACCTTGGTGGTGAATCTTCATCATCCATAGATCCTGGCTCTGGTTTGGCTTCCATGATGCCTGGAGTTGCCACACCTGGAATGTTAACTCCTTCGGGTAAGTGTTTATCTTCACAATCCCATTTTGTATTTTGTATCAATTTAAATCCATCTTTTTTAGAAATTGTATTCTATTGTTGAGTTAATTAATCATTTAATTACACACCTAATTTGTAAAAAAACATTGATTCTGAGTAATGGATGTTTATGTAGTATGTATTTATTATATTGTAAAATTGGAGTACACTTGTTTTAATATAATTTTATAATTAATGTAATAATTAAATTATTATTTACAGTTGTCTTAAAATCTGCAGTGCTTTATAGGCCTTGGACAAATTAAAGGTCTCTCTTCACATACTGTTTCTCTTTTGTTCTATAGTTTACTTTTGCAAACTTTATTTGAGTGGAAATATAATTTAATTTGTTTCTGTAGTTAATTGATATATTTATATTGCATTATATTTATATTTTTGCAGGTGACCTTGATCTCCGGAAGATTGGCCAAGCCAGAAACACTTTGATGACAGTAAAATTATCACAAGTATCAGATTCAGTGACAGGACAAACAGTTGTTGATCCTAAAGGATATTTGACGGACTTACAATCTATGATACCGACATATGGTGGTGACATTAATGATATCAAAAAGGCAAGACTACTACTGAAGTCAGTCAGAGAGACAAATCCTAATCATCCCCCTGCTTGGATAGCTAGCGCTAGATTAGAGGAAGTGACAGGTATATAACAATCATATAAATAAACTACATTACATTTTGAAAGGATTTAAAGGCATGTGGGCATTTGCCATGAAGTGAACTTGCAATAAAATTTTCTATAAATATTTTTCTTATGGAAGACAACAAATCAGCATCTGTGACAAGTGATCATCACGTCACTTTCGTGCCCATGAATTATCTACCTGGAAAGAAATTCAACATTTCAATTTATGTAAAAGATAGTTTCGGTCTTATCATTTGTAGTCTAGATAGACTGTGACAGCAATAAAAATGTCGAAAAAAATTGAGGTTGATAGTTATCCTCTATTTTAAGCAATGCACACACACTATCACAAATTGACATACAAATCGCAAGTGGAAGACATAGCTTGTCACTCACACTTAAGTAATAAACCTGGCCTGTTTCATCATTTGTCTAGCAGCAAGAGGCTCTATCTATAAAGTATCTAAGGTTTCTTTATTGATTCTCAAGTCATGAATAAATGCTACTTAGTCAGATGATAAGTTTGGTACTAGTGCTTGTGGCAACATGTGCTGCACAAATTCTGCAGGTGGAATCTTTTAAGGAATTCTATGGTATTTAATTTTTACGCAAAGTAAAACCAGCTATTTTATATGTTGATTTATAATAAACACTATGAAACAGGAAAGATCCAGGCAGCCCGAAATCTAATAATGAAGGGTTGTGAAGTCAACCCCAGCAGTGAGGAATTGTGGCTAGAAGCGGCAAGGTTACAGCCTGCAGACACTGCCAGGGCAGTTATAGCACATGCAGCAAGGAATCTACCCAGCAGTGTGAGGGTATGGGTGAAGGCTGCCGAATTAGAGCAGGAACCCAAGGTATGTTGAGTTGTTTATGTTTATATCTATGTTGTGACCTCTTTGAAACTGTTTTACTCCCACATCAAAATGTTTGATAAATTGTACCTTTACACACTTATCAAGGAACTACAACAATACAATAATTAAAATAGCTTGTCCCACAACAAAGTACGGAATCTGAACGTAATTTTTGACTCCTTCATTAGTCTGTCTCGTTTTTTTCTTATATACCAAAAAGTTGATAAACTTTTGCTTCGAAATTAATATCGTTTTAGACAATAAAAATGATAGTTTAAAAAAACTTAAAAAACACTTTAACATAATATAACGCATCGTTCATAATTGTTGGCTAAATAATTAATTTGTATTTCTTTTTTTCGCTAAATAACAATCATATTTAACACCTCATTGTTTATAAAAGACACATGAACAAAATGACATGACTTACTCTTAATAGTGATATTAAGAAAAGTTTTAATGGACGCATTCTTGGTTTAGTCTATTGAGAAGCTTATATTAATTAACCTATAAGCATATAATAGATAATAAGGTTAGATTGTAATGCAATTGGGGCAACATATTGTAATTGTGAATTAACAGTTGTGAGTGAAGTTGTAAATAACGTGTCTTATTACAATGAACGCTGTTTTCTTATGAATTGAACCTTATGTTAAGACGGTAAGGCTTAGTTTGGTGTATTAGATGTTTTTGCTGACCTATATAAACAATTGTCGGAAGTTTAAGCGGAAATTTTGTATGGAGTTGTCTTGAAAATTCAGCTGCAGCCACCAAAATCTTCGCTCACCTCTTTTTTTTTTCTAAATCATATCCGATGGAAGCCGTGACAGCTAGTGTCCAATAAATATTTGTTATTATAGGCCAAACGACGAGTGTTCCGTAAAGCTCTAGAACACATTCCGAATTCCGTTCGTCTGTGGAAAGCAGCTGTCGAGTTAGAAAACCCAGAAGACGCGCGGATATTACTGTCCAGAGCCGTGGAGTGTTGTCCGACCAGCGTCGAGCTTTGGTTAGCATTGGCTCGCTTGGAGACATATGAGAATGCGAGAAAAGTACTCAATAAGGCACGTGAAAACATTCCTACAGACAGGCAGATTTGGGTCACGGCTGCCAAATTAGAAGAAGCTCATGGTAAGGTTAATTTTCAAATTTATGTTTTTTTTATGACAATAAGCGGCGAGACGAGCGGGACATTCCGCTGATGGTAATTGATACGCCTTGCCCATTACATTGCAGTGCTGCTCAGGATTCTCGAAAAACCCAAAAATTCTCTTTGGCATTACAATTGCATCACCTTGAGACATAAGATTTTAAGTCCCATTTGCCCAGTAATTTCACTAGCTACGGCGCCCTTCAGTCCGAAACACAATACCGCTTACACATTACTGCTTAACTGCAGAAAAAGGCACTGTTGTAGTACCCATAAGATTATGGATGGGATTGCACAGGATGTTGACTATCTAGCCAGCATCCTGTGCAAATGAGCCCCCGACTGGTAAATGCCCTTAGTAGCCTCTTACGACACCTTTGGGCCTGCGACCTGCTTCCCTATTATTTTTATGCCCTGGGGAAGCACACGGCGACCTTAATTTTTATGGGCGTTTCTAGAATTAACATTTTTTTTATATTTGTTACAGGCAACACTCATATGGTGGAGAAAATAATAGACCGTGCTATCACATCGCTTAGTGCCAACGGTGTCGAAATTAACAGAGAACATTGGTTTAAAGAGGCCATGGAGGCAGAGAAGTCAGGTGCGGTGCATACTTGTCAGGTAAGTGGCTTAGGTTGTGAGTGAATGGGAGTGACCACTTTGAAACATAATCATAACTCACTCTTTGATAAGAAATCTATATAATAAAGCAGCTGATTTCGGTGAGTCTGTACACTAACAGAAATGTAAATTAATGAAACACAAGTCAGGGTTTATGTCTGTCTGTTTCCTATTGTTACGATAAGTTTAAGATATTTCCAATGATGTTTTTAAACTTTGGTAAAAATTGTCTACTGTAAGTAATTATTATTTCATAAAAGAAATATGTGAAAGTAGTATTTATACGCTAATAACAAATTTCACATTAATTCTACTAATTACACTCTATGGGTCAGTAGGTAACACATGTCCAATGCGTAAGTCCTGTAAGTCTTTCGTTGTGCCAGCTATTATAATATGATTCTTGAAAGAGATCTCAGAAAATGTACAAAATACATTTGTAACTAAATTCTAAATAATTGTTAAACAATGTTTGTGTGGTAAATGTAAATATATTTGGTAATATAATATAATAGTATAACAAAATAAAGTTACATAAATGACTTTATAAACGACACCACACCACTGGAATGAATATTCGTCATCAGGCTATTTTATGATATAGATTTATTAGTATTATATTTTGAAATTCAAGTTTGACATTCAAAAAATCGCTTAGCTTCTTGCGCTCCTTCTCAACTCAGGCATTTTTCTTCCGAATACTTGGCTATATTCTGACATTTAATAAGTGGTTTTTAAATCCAATCTTGAATAAAGATATAATTAAGAGAAGAAGAAAGAAAGAGAAAGTAGTATAATGGTCATATTTGACAAACTATTGTTTTCGTGTTGTAGGCGATAATTCGTTCGGTGATCGGACACGGTATTGACCCTGAGGATCAAAAACATACTTGGATGGAAGACGCTGACGCGGTAAGATATGTTTGTTTTATTTTGGTAAATGAGTGTATTAATTAAAAATGTTGAGCTTAAACAGACTGTACCTACATAAAATCAAATCAAAATCACTTTATTCATGTAGGTCACGAAAATGACACTTATGAATGTCAAAAAAAATTTTCCCTTTGAATCTACCGCGAAATATAAATTGCAATTTTTGCTAGCGGCTTTAGCATTTTCTCAAAACTATCTACATGCCCGAATCGAATGACACCTCAATCATAATTTTCGGAGAAGGCGAAAAATTTTTTACCTAAAAGCACTAGACTATAAGTGAAGTATTTTACTTAAGTACTACTGTGACGTGTAATAAATCATTTGTGGAATTATATTGTTTTCTTCCGAAGCCTGACACTGATGAATTAAAAACGAAAACAAAACAGTCATAATAATATTAAAAATCGCGCCATTTCATACAGTTATAACTAGTCCCTATAACAGGCTATAAAATCTAACATGGCCAATTCAAATTGACTGCGACGCATATTGTTATAGCGCCTGTCTTGTGTCTTATATAGATAACACTAGATATAAGGGATTTCTTGTAACTGTATACATTTTCATAATAAATTCCAAGTCGCACGTCAGGGATTCTCCATCAATTAATTTAAATGTTGTTTGACAAAATGGCTTTGTCGTAAATCCTACTACTCCACAGCTGAATACCTAAGCGATCGGACAACCTGGGGGTAGATTGTGATTATTTTATAGAGATAACAATGGCATTGTTTATTTTATTTAAAAAGAGCGCAATAAAGAATGCTGTGAAAGTTTCTTGCGCGTTTTTTCTCTCTCAGAGCGCCATTTGCTTCCGAAGCGGTGGTAGTGTTTGAACTGTCATCAAAAAAATACTAAGGGAATCAATTTTGAGAATATAAATGCCATTTTTTATGATTCGCATTTCATCAGGCTTTATGTACTAAATTTGTCTCCAGTGCGCCCACGAAGGAGCCTATGAATGTGCGCGGGCTGTTTACGGATATGCTCTATCCGTGTTTCCGTCAAAGAAGTCCATCTGGTTAAGGGCGGCCTACTTAGAGAAACAACACGGAACTAGAGCCAGCCTGGAAGCGCTTCTGCAGAGAGCCGTCGCCCATTGTCCGAAATCTGAAGTGCTGTGGCTTATGGGGGCCAAGTCTAAGTGGCTTGCAGGTCAGTACGGAGGGTGGAATAGGTTATTATTCATTTAAGTAGGTTTTTTGGTTAATTTATACCCTACCTAGGGCAGAGGGTATCCAGAGTGTTTCTCCGATTCGATTAAGCATATCTTTTAATTTCGCTTCTTTAATAACAGATCGTCATACAAATGGCCACGTTTAATTTCCTTGGGGGCAGGGGCGTGCATTGGTTTTCCAGCAAGGTAGGCTGAAGATCAAACTAGTAGTAGTTGGGCTTAGTCCGACAGCGCTAGGTTTTGGGGTAAAATATTGAAGTTGTTTGTGTTTCGCGAATAGTTTCGGGACCATTAATTAGTCAACTTTATATTTTAATTTTATCACTCTAGGTGGTAGGTAAAAGTACTTAATAATATGAAATGATGTAGTTAAAAATTTAGGTATTGCACAGCACAATTTTAATTTAATTATTTATTCATCGTATATTTTCTACAAAATAATTTTATATTGATATGATTTAAATTAAACTCTTCAAAAATTACATATAGAGTCCGCTTTTTTATTAGCTTCAGTATATGCTGATTAGTTTTACTATTGTAGCTCCATAACCATAATAGGTATGCGTAGATTTTTTTCATTTTTACCGCCCTCTTGCGGTAAAGAGACAAACTGCAATCACCGTGTAAATTTTTCTTGCATTTATGATGTTGCATAAATTTAACATCGATTTCAGGATCACTAATAATATTATAATGACGTGATATTGTATTGTGTACTTTCATATTTCTTAAGTCATCAGTAGAGGTAGTAGATGTCACTCATACATGATCCAATGTGAACTCTAATTATTGTAATTATATGTATTTGAAACATTTGTAGCTTCAAAAACAACTTCAATCTCAATCCATATAATTTTCAAACGTATGAGAACTCAAAATAAAAATTACACAGTACAATCTGTGTCTATCTACAGGTCTGCTTATCATTCAAAACTAATATATTTTTCTACATATTGTAAGTAGGTCATATATTTCGTAGGCAATAATGATATAAATTCGCTTACCACTGTTTTTGCGGTGTTCTTCGTATTGTTACTTGTAGATATTGTAAAGGGATAGCGATCGAACAAAATTTTCACCATCACAGATATCTCAAGTAATATTAATTTGTATCGGACTGCATATTGAAAGAAACAATTTCTATTTTTGTTCGAATGCAAACTGTGTCCCATAACTGGCACACTCTATTTTTTTTTTATGGAATTGGAAGACAAACGAGCGGCCTTTAAGTACGCTAATTTCTCTATTATAATTGAATAACCTAATAGGTACCTATTTTTAACACACAACACATAGCAACTTCATTTATTTTATTTCATTGTACAAACAGTAAACACAAAATCAAAACATTGAGCAATGAAAGTAAAAAACAAAATGACCTTGCACTTTGCAGCAGAGTGGAACAGGTTATATTCCACTGCACATGGGAGCGAGTGAGACAAATATGGGATCGTTGATTATTGTTTACCTCGGGAGTCGCGACGTAATTCATTAAGATTAAGGCGATGGGCCAATAATAGGCCAGTAGGATTGCCTAACTTACGCTGCACAGCTTAACAGCGCACCTTCTTCTGTAGTCGTATAACTTTCGACGAACACTTTTTCTAAATAATTTCTATGTAACTGCTGCTTAGCGGGAGCTGCTTCTAATAGGCGTTTGTAAAACTGCCTACCTTAGGTTTAGCGTAAGGTAAAACTTTGGTAAAGCTTGCAGGGTGGGTGTTTAGTGGAAGTTTGGTTATAGAATAATAGAAACAAATTAAACTAAATTAACTATAACATTAGTGCTATATAAGTGTATAGTAGTAGTAGTAGAGGGAATGGGCTGAATCTGAATTTCTAAGTATTTTTCAATTTTAGATAAAAATATTTATTTTAAATTTAAAGCATTCACAAATGTGAAATGTAAGAGGGCGTAAGGTGAGAATTATTGTAAAAAAAAATTAAACAAAACTAAAAAAAAATCTCGGCTATTGATGATGATAATCGCTTATCAGTATGTAAACTCCTCAATATGTATTACTAAATACATTTGTAAAATAAACGAGCGAGTCAATGAAATCATATACATCAATGCTTCATTAATGTGTGGAACTGTTCGTTATCCAAATGATATATAGTAAAAGTACAGATACTTTTGTCATTTTAGTAAAAAAACATATTTCAAAATACAGAATAAATGATTTACATTTGATATATTTCATCAGAAATTAGATATGTTTTTGACAATTAACTTAATAATCTGTATTTTATATCTGACAGGTGACGTGCCGGCCGCTCGGGGTATATTGTCTCTGGCGTTCCAGGCCAACCCCAACTCAGAGGAGATCTGGTTGGCAGCTGTCAAGTTGGAGAGCGAGAACAAGGAGTACGACCGAGCGAGGCGGCTGCTCGCTAAGGCCAGGGCCTCCGCGCCGACACCGAGGGTTAGTATTAATGGAGAAAGACTGAATCGAAGCGAAACTATTTTATAATATTGATAAAGACGAGCTTATTGTCATACTACATTGTATCAGTCCCGATCCAAGTCGATGGGCTGATTGTTTTCGTTTCATTCTGTATCTTCTACCGCATTTATCACGTGGAGTCTTCCGAAGAGCTATTTGACTTTTCCTGCCGCTCAATTCCACCTTTACGCCACACGTCACAAAATTAAATATCATCCTCACCATATGTATGTGTTGTCTTCATCCACAGCGTACGGAAGGACGTTTCTTCCACGTACTACCAAATTATGAAACAAACATCCATGCGGGTTTTTCCAGGACAACACGACAGAGAGTATGTTTGGCAGTGATCACGTACCGACTGGTGACCCGACCCGTACGTCTTGGTCTTCCTATTCAATATATTATAAGGATGACCGACAGGACTCGCGAAAAATTCGAAATTGTTTGCTGTTTCTGACGCTCGGTCAAACTAACACTGGATCTCACTTAAATTCGAGCCTAGTAGTAATGTTAATATTTTGATGACATGACATGATGATGACGATCTATGCGTCACTCGAACTCACCTCAGTTGGAAAGAGCGCTCGGACGGAACCCTAGAGGCGCTGGTCCTCGGGCATCGTTCATCAATTTTGATATCAAAATTAAATTTATATAATTAATCCCAGAAGTGAGTGATATCACATTAAAATAATAAATTCTTTAGACTTTGACATCAACAACAGCTTCTTTACTTTCAGAAAGAATATCAGTTAGATTATTATAATTTCAGGTGATGATAAAATCAGCGAAGTTGGAATGGGCATTAAACAATATGGAGGAAGCGTTGAAACTGCTGGATGAAGCTATCAAAGTGTTTGGAGACTACGCGAAGCTGCACATGATGAAAGGGGAAATAGAGGAGCAGATGGGACGAGACAGTGATGCTCATAATACGTACACGCAGGGGGTAAGTTGGTCTGATCTTTAATAGGTTGGACCTCCATCTTTTCGGTTGTCTACGCGTGTTGGTGGTAACAGTTTGTGTATAACTTTTTAAGTTACTCTTCTTTTACGTCGCAGTAGGGAAAAATTATTGATTTTTGGTCAATTAGACCATTTTTATATCATACTACAGCTACCATTTAAGCCTCTTGTAACTCATACCGACTACTACTACTGAACCGCAACCACTGGACTAAAACTAAGTAAATTTCAATATGTATAAGTTGTAAAATATAAAAAGAAATCTTATTGTATATAAATAATTTAATGATATGTATTCAATTTTAAATATATGTCATTTGACTAAATTATTAATATTTTCATTGGTTCTATTTAATATGTTCTATATTACAATGTTGTTCTTGCTACAAACATAAAATAGCACGTTTAAATTTCTGTTTTGTTATGCCAAAGGAGTAAGTATAACTTCTTGCGTGACATTAGTACAAAAATATTTTTTAAAATTATGTTTCTAAAAGTGGGGTGTCTTAAAGTCCCTATACTTAAAGAAGTTAGCATCTTAAAAGTGAAAGTCTCGAGTTTGTGATTTATCATAAAGACCCTGTCCCTAATGACATGTTCGAATCACATCTTCGAGGGCATCCACGGATTTAATGCTTTAATCCCTAACATGTATAGAAATAATTGTTTAAAACAAAATTACGGTATTTAATAAATACCATCACCACTATTCAAGGACATTTCGCCTTTGCTGTGCTCGGCGGGCTTCTTTTTTTAAATTAACACTTCGTTCCCATAAAATGTATTGATTAAATAGCCTTAGGGTGTTCGCATAATAAAGTAAATTAAGTTATACTAACCTTTACCACACTTTTACATTAACGCTTATCAATATATCTACTGAATTTCTTAACAAATTTGTTTTGTACAACGTCTGGAATCGTGATATTTATAATTTTATCTACACCCATGCTTTAAATCGATAAATTAATTAGATAAAGTCTTGTATGGAACTGTTGTTAGGTATTAAAACACTCATGTGTATTATTATTAGTACTATTATCACACGATAAACACAGATTCGTGTTTTAATACCCCTTATTACACAACAGTTGCATAAATAACAATAACCGACCACTTACTCTATTTCTCTGAAGAACAATTTAACATTGTTATACAGCTCAAGAAATGCGCAACTTGCGTGCCAATGTGGATCCTACTATCAAGACTGGAAGAGAAACTGAAGCACGTGACGAAAGCGAGGTCAGTGCTCGAGAAGGCGAGGTTAAGGAACCCGAAGAATCCAGAATTGTGGTGAGTCTACAATAACTAAATAGACACCAGCTAGTTTATGATATACATATAAATTGAATTATATATAGCTTGTATTATGCTAATGATCTATGTTGGCTTTGCACGAGTTAAATGTGGATAAAAATCTCGATTCTTATCGCGTAGATACTTTTAATCATCCGAGCCCATAAGTGTAAAATATTCATAAAGATATATTGTAAAATATTCAAGAAGTAAATTTATCTTTGTTTTTCATCCATAAATTTTTATTGCTAACAGCTGATACCCGCCACTTAGCCCGCGTCCACGCATGACTGAGCACGTCGAGCTTATAAAAATATTTGTGTATTAAAACTGTAAATAACTTTATTTTAAATGAAGACATTGCAATATTTTTTTTAGGTTAGTCCGAAGTATGCATGAAATGAAACTTAGAAGAAAATTTTTATATAGATAGCGATGGAGTATTGGTATATATACTAAATATGATTATAAACGTCTGCAGGTTAGAGAGTGTTCGACTCGAGAGTCGCGCAGGTAGCGCGGAGATCGCAGGCGCGGTGATGGCTAAGGCTCTACAGGAATGTCCGACCGCGGGCAGGCTGTGGGCCGAGGCGATATTCATGGAGTCCCGACCGCAAAGGAAGACCAAAAGCGTACGTATACTAGGGTCACGTTCATGGGGTCTTCAGTTTGTCAAAAGGGAAAACTTTGAATGTCTTCAAGCACATACCAATTTATCTATCCAAATTAAGATTGAATCGCTAACATTACTTGCCCTTGTTTATTGCCGTGTCTTTCGATTATTGTCAAATCTTCCAGAGTAATCTACAAAAATCAACACGCAAAGATGTTAATGAAAATATAATTGTCAATTATAATTTTTACACTTACAATATTTACCGTTGAAGATTACAAATTAAGATTAAAAATTCCGTCAACAAATACCACATTCTATTATTCATATATCAAATTCGTGATGACTTATATTTTCTTATGACAATAAGGGACGAGACGCGTAGGACGTTCAGCTGATGGTAATGATTCATGAAACCCCAATATTCTGAGCGGCACTACAATTGCGTTCGTCACTTTGGGACTTAAGATGTTAAGTATCAGTTGCCCATTAATTTGACTAGCTAAGGCGTTACTGGTTCACGGTAGAGATAGCACCGTTGTGGTATCTCATAATCTAGCAGGCCGCTGTCGCGTGGTCCTCGTACTACAGCTGTGTCCCGTGCAGGTGGACGCGCTCAAGAAGTGCGAGCACGACGCCCACGTGCTGCTGGCGGTGTCGCAGCTGTTCTGGACGGAGAGGAAGATCACCAAGTGTCGTGACTGGTTCAACAGGACGGTACGTACCCTGGGGCCACGGGGAGTCGGGTTAACTGAACATCAACTATCTTTTTTTTCGTTGTAATTCTAATACTCTTGCAGCAACAATTGACTAAGTAACAAAAATTAAATTTGGCAAAAATTAAACTTTTTACCCCAACTCTTCACATGTGGCGTTCCTCAAGGCTCTATTCTCGACCCATTATTATTTCTAGTCTATATAAATGACATACATAAAATCGGCCTAAATGGAGATATCACGCTGTATGCTGATGATAAAATTCCATTTTACTTTGGTAATACTATAACAACAATAATTGAACAAGCACAACATGATTTGGATCTACTACACACCTGGCTACAATGTAACTTACTTACTGTAAATATGTACATATAAAACAAACTACATATTATTCACAGCTAAAAACAAAAAAAATTTGAAGCCATAATAACTTAACCATCAATGGTGAAATAATAAACAAAATAAATAAAGAAATGTCTCAGTCTGATACTTGATAGCAAACTCACGTGGAAACCACATCTATACTAATATTATAAAGCTGCAGTGTTTGTTTGTTTGTTTGAACGCGCTAATCTCTGGTACTACTGGTCCGATTTGAATGATTCTTTCAGTGTTGGGTGGTAGTCCATTTATCGAGGAAGGTTATAGGCTATGTATTTTTTTTTTTCAAAATTAGGGATCCGTAATAAAATTGCTATTTTGTAACACAAAGTGTAAAATCGAAAACCAATTTTTGCGTGCGCTGCAAAAACTATTGACAATAGAACAAAATGATGTACAGGCTATAATATAGCCAATATTTTATTATTTATAAAACTATCGCGTGAATTATACTTTATATGGCAAAACAACGTTTGCCGGGTCAGCTAGTATAGAATATATCCGTAAAAAGTTAACATCACTTACTGGTGCAGTACGTGGCATTGCACGATGTCTTCCAAGGCAAGTGCACTTCAATATTATTCTATGGTCAAGTCTCACTTAGATTATTTAATTATAGTTTGGGGAACTGCGTCACAGACTAATTTACAACCGCTACAGATAGCATACAATAAAATTATTAAATCACTGTTCCGATATAATTTCTTAACACCATCCACAAAAATTTACCAAGAAGCCGAACTCATGAATATTTCTCAACTCTAGAAGTATAAAACTTGTATTCTTATTAGGAAAATTCTATCTAAAGAGATACATTCCCAAGTGACATTTACGAAAACATTCCAAATACAAAAAAGGATAACTCGACAAGCAAATAATATTTACATAAAAACACCTAGAACTAATTACGGAAAAAAGAACATCATGTTTGAAGGGGCGAAACATTACAACAGCCTCCCCAAAGACATTAAAGAAATCAAAAACTTAAATACTTTTAAAAAAATATTAAAAGAACACATTTAAAAATATAATATTAAAAAATATAAATAAAAATATGTTACGGTTTTAACGTTCAATAGCTTAGCATAATCAATGAATGCTTTGTAATAATTGTACAGGTAAAGATAGACCCGGACCTCGGAGACGCGTGGGCGTACTACTACAAGTTTGAGTTGCTGCACGGCAACGAGCAGCAACAAGAAGAAGTCAAGTCGCGCTGCAAGGCTGCCGAGCCCCACCACGGGGAGCGCTGGTGCCAGGTCTCCAAGCAGATAGCCAACTGGTGCTTCAACACGGAGCAGGTGCTGTTGTTGGTGGCCAAGAACTTACCTGTACCCACATAGTGAGGCATAGGATGCCCGCCAGATTGTGGGTATGTGGTATTACCACAACGGCGCCTTTTTCTGCCGTGAAGCAGTAATATGTAAGCATTGCTGTGTTTCGGTCTGAAGGGCGCCGTAGGTAGTGAAATATCTGGGCAAATTAAACTTAACATCTTATGTCTCATGGTGACGAACGCAATTGTAGTGCCAGTATTTTTGGATTTTTCTATAATCCTGAACGGCACTGCATTGTAACGGGCAGGGCGTATCAATTATCATCAGCTGGAACGTCCTGCTCGTCTCGTCCCTTAATGTCATAAAAAAATTAACAGGACGAGTACTGAAGCTTATATTTTGAATGCGTGTTTTTTATGGATTTTAGTGAAGAAACAAGTACTTAGATGATCTAAAATTTAAGACCTATGCGGGACTCGGACATGCGTATCTCAGGTTCTGTTCGAGCGCTCTTACCAACTGAGTCAACCGTCCGAGTGACGCATCGAACATAAACCTTGTTCAACTCTCAGGTTGATAACCTGCTCAACCCCAATATTTGCATATTAGGAAATTTAATTGAAATGTCGAATTTTTGCAAATCTAAACAATTTGTTATATTTAAGTGATACCCTCACTTGTGGGATTAAATATACAAATTTAATTAGTTGTAGATACAAGACACGACTTGAGAGTTGAAACAAGACACCAAAATTTCGGTGGATGCATCACTCGGACGGTTGGCTCAGTTGTTAAGAGAGCTCGGACGGAATCAGAGAGACGCGGGTTCAAGTCTGCATCGTCAATGATTTTTGATACAAATAAAATTTGTACATTTAATCCCAGAAGTTAAGTAGTGTTAAACGACAGTATCTGCTCATAATAGTGACATTGTGATCTAACTTGTAATATGTAATAAGGCACATGCAAAGTAATACGTCCAGAGATGTGAATTTTGGTTTTGTGACGGCCGCCATGACACTCAGAGTAGATTGAAAAAAAATACAATAATTTGCGATGCAGCCTATTATATTACTGAATCTTAACAAAATAGATGAGAAATAACTTACATAAAATCTGTCATGACCATTATAAACTTCTGTTACCAAAAAGGTCCAATAAATTATTAGCAATTAACCAACTTTTTAATATTGTCAACTTCAAAATACAGTACTTACCATTGATAACCATAATACTAGCGTATAGACGAACTGATAAGTGACTGCGGGACCAATATTGATTTGTCAACGTGTGTGTTAGCTAGTGTTTTAATATTCAAAATACTACGGAACTATTGCGTGGCTGATTTGCTTTGCCTTTGTATCTTGCTGTGTCTCCGTTGAGATGTTCTTCCGTCTCGCTCGCTGTTTGTCTCTACGCTAATATTACTACTCAGCAAGCAGATTCAGTTGCAAATACTATTTTAAATTGTTTTGTTTTGGAACTTAAACTAACCAAACATTTTTTTTTTGTTTTTTTCTAATCTCGCTGATTGCGGATAAATTTATTAGTTCATTGTTTAAATACTATTAGTTCGTATTTTCGATTTAGTTTTTGATTTATATTAATAAAATGTAACATGTAATGTTAAGTGTAAATATGTACATTGTTTTTTTTTTCATATAATATATTAAGTATCTAGAAATAAGGCCTGAAGGCCCAAATTTTATTAGTGTGATGAAAACCGGAATATAGAAGGAGAAGAAGTAGTTATCTAAATGACGACAGATTAAGCGAGAAGTGTAATATGTATTATGATAAGTAATTATTGTAATTATATTACTAAGTAGCATTTTGATTGGTTTTATTTTTTCTACATTTTAATAATACTTATCACTTCTATAATTTAATTCTTTATTCTTTATTTGGCTACTATGGCCCACTTAAATGTCATAATAATAAAGTCAGATATAATTATAATTAATACATAAATAACATAAAATAAGTACATACATCATTGAATTAAAAAAAAAAATAATAACAAAGCCCCATATTCCTCAGTCCCTGTGTGCAACGTACAGTTTACATAAACACAGTCGAGCCGATCCGCCAGTGCAGCCAACATGCTGTTGTTGCTCCCTCGGACTCGGCGCACCAGTGACGTGCCTCTCTTTCGCATTATTGTATAGAAACAGTCAACACGGGCTTCGGCAAACATCGCTGAGGCGCTGCAATAGCGAGGGAGCCTCAACAGCATCCTAAATGCATTGTTGTACTGGACCCGAAGGGCGATGTACGATCTTTGCATATAGTCAGTCCACAGGCTGCAGGTATAGAATGAGGTGCAGTAGGCCCTAAAAAGAATAATCTTAACATCTGAAGAGCACCTTACAAACCTACGGATCACCATATTAGCTCGTACCGACATCGCCCTCCGTTCCCGCTCAACATCTGCGTCATCCCTCAGGGAAGGTCTTACCAAATGGCCAAGATATTTAAATAGATCAACCATTTCTAACGGTGTTCCATTTAGCCTTATAGGTGGCATCTCTGTTACTTTTCTAGGCCCTCCCTGAAAGACCATGCACTTGCTCTTTTTAACATTATACACCAGCCCGTGTTCAGCTGTATAGCCCTCACAAGTGCTTATCAACTTTCTGAGTCCACAGACTGAAGCGCTCAGCAGAACCATGTCGTCCGCGTAGTTTATGTTATTGAAACATACGTCGTCTTTGTAACAACCGACATGCTGTTTGCTGAACGCCTCGATCATACCATTTAAATATAGATTAAAAATAGAGGGCGAGCTCAACCCCCCTGCCTCACCCCGCATTCCAATCTGTACGAATCAGACATGGTGCCCGACCATTTCACATTATTCAACTGCTTCCCATACCAGTACTTAAAGATGTTAATAAGCTCATTAGGAATATCGGATGCTCTCATTTTTTTTTCCCATAGGATGTCATACGAGACCAAATCGAAGGCCTTGGAAAGGTCAAGGAAGCAAGCGTAAACCGATGTATTTATACCTGTATAGTATTTGACAGCACTCTTCAAGCACAATATGGCAGTTTCCGTGGAAAGTCCTTGCCGAAAACCAAACTGGTTATCATGCAACTGCAAGAATCTATTTAATTGTGCATTTAGAATGCTGTCAAACACTTTAGCTATAATAGTAGCTAAAGATATAGGCCTATAATTATTTATATCTGATAAATTTCCATTTTTATTTTTCACTACAGGTACTACAATAGTCTTCATTATGTCCGTTGGTAGGTATGAGTGGGAAATACACAAGTTGTACAGCATGGCCAGCACCCTGTACATATGAGGTCCAGCGTGCTGAACTATTCTATGTTGTATGCATTTTGTTTACCACTTAACAAGATATTTTCCGATTCCGGCATTGAAAGATGATCCATATTTTGCTTTTTTACGGAAGAGGCTAAACGAGCATACGTGTCACCTAATATAAAGTGATGTTTGAAGGTACCCACGGACCTACCAATGTCGTATCGTCCCGGAAACACCGCTCATGGAAGCTCATTCCACAGCTTTGTAGTACGCACAAATATTCGCTGTGCGTTTTCAATTAGATATCAATTGACGCGCCTGTCCCTGCGCACGATCGTACAATCCTGAAGATTTATTGGTATATACAGTATGTATTTTTGAATTAAATGTAGCCACATACTTGTTATAGCTTTTGCTGACGATATACAAAACATGAAAGAAATGGGTGCACTAATTAGGTCTAAATGTAGACTTTTAATTTTGAGCGAATATTAACATGCATAACAATCGGGTCACGAGGTCACTGGGTCAACACTCAATGATCATTGAACTTGAATCTTTGCACATCAAAGTGCGATGTTGCCATCCCGCGTGCTTCAAGTTCAAAGACGCTGCTCGTTGGTCGAACATTGTTGATAGAACACAAGCGATGTTGCCTGTTCGCTTCTCGCGGTGACTTCAAACGTGTCGGACCGCCCTAAAGCGAAAGAACGCGAACAGGCTTAGGGTAGGGCACAATCTATCGATAAATAGCTTCTTTTAAAGGAAATAATACCCGATTCAAAAAGCTTAGCAAATACTTAGCGCACAGTGTTTCTAGAAATATCGTTAAAAACCTTAAAACACTACGCTTACTAAAATACTTATTATTTATTATTACTTTATTTAATGAAATTAAATGAAAATGAGAAAGGAGAAATAAACAATAACGTTTTTTAATGTCTTACATGTTATGTAATACAAAGCAATCTAATTGTTAAAAACCGTATCAACTTACCCGTTGCTACTCAGGTTTTTTCTAAACGGACAAATGATCGTACAGGACACCTGATGTTAATTGATTACTGCCGCCCACACTCTCTTACAACACTAAAGGAATCACAGGAGCATTGCCGGGCTTTTAGAAAGGTGTACAGGCTGATTTTATAGATATCTATGTCAAGGAAGAAAGTTCTTTTAAAAAGGCACTAAGGGAACGCCTGACATTCTGATGGTGAAGATGATATCTTAATTTGTGGCGAATCGTGCGAAAGTGGAATTCTGTGGCAGGAATCAGGTCAAGCAGTTGTTTGGAAAACTCCCAGTAACGCCAAATGATTTAGCCGTTCACAGAGCACTGGATCCCCGACAATTCGAGCAGCTATGCGTTGCACACGGGCAATAGGTTCTAGCTGATACTAGGGTGCGTCCGACCAGAGATGACAACAATACAGGCTGTATCTGGTGTTGCTGCGCTTTTGGAGATTGACACCTTCCACATGATCTGCAGACATGACCGGACGCGGTCTTCAAAATCTACTCGCAGCCGGAGAGTACACACTACCGTTGAAATTGCCGAAACGTTGACAGCAGATATCCTCCCCAACGAACACACATACCATTATTATTCACGTCGGTTTTTTGTGCGAGTGAGGAACTTAATCCGAACGAGTCTGGTCCGATCGTACTATCGTCATATGACGACAGCATGACTCTGCCACATCCAAAAACCCTTTTAGTCACTCACAACTCACAAAACAGTAGTTTCGTAAGGTATATCGTAAAAAAATACTTGCTAGAAGTTCATTAAATTTATAATTTGTTAAAATTATAATAACATTCGAATAACACAAAAATAGTTGTATCCTATCCTTGGGTAGGTATTTGGTAATGGTTGCTAAATAATGTTAAAAAAGTATCGATAAACTATAATTGTGAGGTGTTCCTTATTAAAGACTTATTTTTTTCGTTATTTGAATGTTCACCACTTCAGTCATCACTCATCAGTGACCAGCATATCGCGAGTCTTCTCGGCGAATAGATTGTGTGTTTGCCTTTCGAAGGAATCAAGCTGAAATGGACACTTTCTACTACTGTATGTGTGTACATGTGTAAATTGTGTTTTTAAGTTTGTTATTTTTTATTGCTTTTATGGTGAATTTCACATTTATTTTTTCTTTGATGTTTACGAATAAGGGTGAGTTTTTTTAATATAAAACAAGATGCACAATATTGAATTTAAAGTTCAGTTCAGTTATACCGAAATAAAAGTGTTCGAAAGAATGAACATAGAGAATTTTTATTTCGTCGCAAATAATCAAACAAATCAAAGGTGAAGCCGACGCTACGATCCAGAGGTCAATGTACGTCGTCTAAACAGAACTGCTAACTCTAAGTATATTTATTTCGTTTCCAAAATTTCACTTTTCAATTTAAAGGTTTTAATTAAATAATTAATTTTGCGATAGTTCTGTGGACTAGTATTACTTATATTTTTATTTATTTCATAGGTACGCAGACCATACTGTATACATGTTCAAATTCGTGACAGCTACAGAGCAGGGTGGTTGTAAGCAATTTAGATATTTTATTTTGTACTAGGTACCTAGATTATTAAAGTAACTATATATGTGACTTGATACCACTTACAAAATTATTATACAATGCAAGACAAGAGTTATTGAGTAAAATACATGCATATCTCCACACACAGCCACCGTTCCCCTCGCAAATATTTGAGGGAAGGAGACGACCCGTCACGCTACGCTGCCACAAGCAATGCCATTCAGTGAGCATGACGAACTATATTATAGCATACCTACGCATGATAACTAAAAAATCATATTCCCTTCATCCACCACCACTAACTGCTTACGAGCTTACATACATCTCTCCCCACTCCATAGATGAACCACATCCCCATGCCACCGTATTATCAAAATTAGTTATTAGTTAACTATTACAAAATAATGTGACATAGTCCTTTGCGTTTCCATATTCGCTGTCTTTCATTGATCTGGTTTACAACCAGCACTCACATTGGTGATAAGTAGCCGTCCTCATTGGTCCATGTCCCAAAGGTGTTTCAAGTTTTGGGGCTTTGGCAACCTTTGACCACTTCTTCAAATCTTCGACCCTATACGATCTGAATTTCATTTTAGGCTTGCACAGCCATTATCGTGTGTTTTTCTGCCTTACTATAATTCTTAAAGCATAATAGAGTTACTGATCAATAAACACAGCACTGTGTTGTATAACAAAGAGGATGTAAGTACTACCTTATACCAACGCAGCGTGACGCTGAGTCCACTTCTTTTGATAACAATGACTGCTACATTCATATTTGTAATGTCTAGATAGCTGCTTTTTACTAAAAACACATATTAAAGTATATATAACATCTATAACAACACAACATATTTTAATTTTTAGTCTGTCTGTTCCGGGTAATCTCCGAAACCATTGGACGAATTTTGAAGGGGACTTTCACCGGCACATGGTAAATTTTACGGCTCATAAAATAGGCTACTTTTGTTATAAAAAAATTGAGGGTTTCGCAAAAAAAAATGAGACCCATGTAACGCGAGCTTGTCGGAGAGACGGAGGCTGGACCGATTTTGACAGGACTTTCACCGGCGATAGCTGATATTATAAGGTGTAAGATAGGCATCTTTTATTTTGTGGCAAGGAAAAGGGATCCGCGTGGGTTCAAATAAATTAATACCACCAACATTGATATTTTGACGACCTCTGTGGTGCAGCGTTGATTGACCCCGCTTGCTATGCGAGAATTTCCGGGTTCGATTCTCGGTCAGGTCAACTTAAGATATTATGAACTTTCTTCACTGGCCTGAGTCTGGTTGTCTTACGGGGTCTCCCCCAGTCCATTGTGTGGTATCCCATGATTTAAAGCTCCATAAGTACCTACGATTGCTTTGGGACCATACAGTTGGTCTGAATGTCTGGAGAATATTAATATATCATCGTACTAATTGTACTGTTATAAATAAACAAGAACGTAATTACACTACATAATTAATTTATAAAGATAAGTAAAATTTATTAATTCAATCCAATTACAATTCTTTCTGAGCCTGCGTGGTGGATGTTAGGTTTATATCCTCCTCTCTGTCCGATGGGACGCCAAGTTACTGCAGTGGAGCGTTAAGGCTGGTTTAATAAACATTAATAATACTCATAATTAATTAATTATGAACGTAGGTAAGGTTTTCGAGTAATAGTATCTTTACCGCACGTGTCTCACTCGCGCGTAATTTGCACTGGCACCTCGGCGCGCCGAAAGGCGCTTTCCCCTGGAGGGGAAATACACCATCTTTGGAAAGATTTAATCATAAATAATTGGAATTTTTTTTTTTTGTTAATTTTACGGAGACTTATCGCGGGTAACAGCTTGTGTTAAATAAATTAAACCAATCAAGAAATTAAGATAATTAATACTACTTTGAATGTTTCTAGACCATTTTGTGTCTATTTTTACGAATTTACTTTTTAATATTCTTCGTTAATGATGTCATATTATCCATTAAATCAACATTTATAGACGTAAACACCTTTAGAAATAAAAGTTCTATAAATAATGGTCAGGTTTGTATTAGGAACGGGTGTTGGCCGCTTGCCAGTAACGAGACGCGATTGAGTGCGCTAAATACCTCGAAAAAACGCTCGTATTCTGTGCCATACCGAATACGAAAGCGTTGCGATCTCAATGAAAAGTGCGAATAAGTGAAAGTGAGCATGTCGCCCAAGTGCCCAGTGTTGCCCTTACAGGAAATGACATTATCGTTAGTAGGCAGACAATTGATACACACATTATCGAAGATAACGACGGACGAAGATGTTGCGTTACACTTTGCGATGGTTTCCTCTTACTACGAGACGATGGGAGCCACTACAGATATATTTCAAGATCTTCTCAATCTTATACTTACTTCGGATTACCTAGACCCGGCGGTGAGATACTACACAATGAAACTATTGCTAAGAGAAAACATCAAAAGTCTAGCAACTGGTATGTTTCCGCTCCCTTATTATAAGAGAATCCTTGAACTGATCGTAGAACAAGGGCGTCATCTAACGTCGCTCAATTTGAAAGGTGTGTGGGTAAAGGATGAAAACCTGCCTCTCATGTACGATATTATCAGAAATCTATCTAACCTAACATCTCTTAATATACCTTATATAGCTAATGATGAAGTTTTGAAGTTCATCGGTGAACACAATAAAGTGCTCAAACTATTGGACGTATCAGGTGAAACTGATATCACCGAAATTGGTATTGATGCTATGCTTACTGGAAACCCACAGTTAACACAAAGTCTAACAATTATTAATATAGGAATGTATGGAGAAGAAAACATTGATCATACTGATGTCGCCCTTTTCATTAGAAGACTACCAAATTTAACTAATTTAGGATGTTATTCATATGTTGGTAAGGCATTATACCATTTATATAATAATGACTGTCCGCCTGGTTTTACATCAAAATTGCAATACGTCCATGATATACAAACTAATATGAGAACTATGAAAGCCATTATGGCTCTGTGCCCTGTAATAGAAACAATATACTTAGAAGAACCAGATCAAGGCGTTCTGCCACTTCTCAAGGACACGAAATATATCAACAAGATAAAGTTAAATAAGTTTCAATGTCACGAATTGCATCAAGTTTTAGATAAGATTGGATATAAAATTATAACTTTGATGTTATCCGGTTCGAGAGGTTCTTTTAATTTTACGAGAATTGCCGAAACATGTCCAAATTTAGAGAGTATAGAATTCTACCAATGTCAAACAGCGACACATGAAGAGGATGTACCGTTTAATAAATTAGAACACGTAGAAATCATTCAGGGGAATCTGTCTGTATCTTGTCTGAAGTATATTATGACGGGAAGTCCAAAGCTGAAAAAAATAATTATTGGAGATGAGATTCAACTTGATGACAACGATATGGCAAGGTATTGTTTTTCTAAAAAATATTTTTATTTTCCTTAATGTTATACTGTATCTGTTATAAGATAACTTAATATATTTCAATGCCCTGGTCGATTGGAGTCTAAGTCTGCCCATCGAACAAGCTGGTGAGAAACTATAACGGTTTCATCCAGATATTCCGACGGATTATTGAACCACTGCTCAGAAATATAAAAATGTTAATCTCTGCAATTTACACATTTGTTTTGATTTGTGAACCTGTGGGGGCAATATGTGTGGGTCCACATATTGCACAACTAGCAGATAAACTCAGCTCTGCTTCATACGCCGTTAAAAAGATTAGAAAGTACACGAATGTTGCTACTCCTACATGCTACAAAGAAAAAATTTAAAGAAATAAATATTATGACTGTTCACTGTCAGTACATTTTAAATATTATGACACTAGCAAAAAGGGATTGGTTGTAACTAATTCTAGTAGGCTTCATATGATAATAATAGCTTTAAGGGTAAATGTATACACTTCTATAATAAAGTCCCAGCCACTATTCAGGCATTATCTATAAAAAAAAATGTTTTATTAAAAATGTCTCTGTCGTAAATCTTACTACTCCACAGCTGAATATCTAAGTGATCGGACCGCCTAGGACTACATTATGATTAATTTATAGCAATAACAATAATACTTCATGTTGTATGTTGTATTAAATAGAGCGCAAAAAAGAATGCTGGCAGAGCTTCTTCTCTCTCAGAGTGCCATTTGTTTCCGAAGCAGTAGTAGTATTAGAAATGACATCAAAAAGAAATTCTAAAGAGATAAATTTTGAGAAAATTAATGCCTTTATGCCCGGTACAAGGTCAAAGGAGTAGCTTCAGTCTTCATTCGTGTGTAACAAAATATTATATATAAGAAAATAGATAACATTCTTTTATAAATTACAATTCACAAAGTATAACAATAATAATAAGCTTAATTATAAGAAAAATATACATAAAAAATCAAACTATAATAAGTTTCAAACTAATTAAAACTCTACACTTTGCTTTGATATATAAATAATAGACGGCACTTTTTGTAATCTAATACAAACTACAAAAATGTCAGCTTTCCCGACTCGTCGCCGACTAATAAGCTTTGTTCTTATTGGACTACCTAATTATTCATCATACAATTATATGTTTCAGAATGTTACGTCGGTACAAATTTCCCAATTTAGAAGCAGTTTGGTTTCCGAACGCGCCTCGCCTATCGTTGGACACAGTGGAGCTGTTAATGGAATGTTGTCCTAAATTATCAAGTCTTGGACAGCTGAGTGGCTGGCGGTTTTCTCCAGATGAGATGATGCTCATGAGGGCTATCATTGCCAGCACAAATACAGACCTGGTGTTGCTTCCTCTAGGAATATTCCAACAAGGAACATAGCCATAATCACAACCCCATAGATATAAGAAAACATTTTTTTTTATTTATTAGCACGAGATGCAAGTCTAGAAATAAGGAAATAAATATTTAATTTTTTACTATTGTTAGTATGTAGTTGTTTTCACATTCTATCAAAATTTTTTTTTTCATATATTATAATCTGAATCCACGCAAAGATTAATAAAATTGTAGTGCAAAGCTTAACGTAACGTATCATAGATTGATATAGCAAGATTTGTTTAAATTGGAGCATTTTAACCGACTTCAAAAAGGAGGAGGTTCTAAATTCAATTGGTATTTGTTTTTGTATGTACAATGATTACTCTGAGATTTATGATCCGATTTACGTAATTCTTCTTTAGTTCGATGCGGAATAGATGCCATTTGGTCTCTTAAAAAATTTACATAGTTTGGCCCTGTAATTTTCATTTTATGAACATGTTTGTCTACGATGCATGATATAATTATTTTTTGTGTTAGGCTCTTTAGGAGTTTTCATTTCGGTTGATTATATATTATTATTATTCACTGCCACAAAAAAATTATAGGTTTTAAGACGGTGCCAAGCCCTAAACAAAATAAAACTTAATATTATAAACAGCTTACTTACTGTAATTATTAAGGTTGTCTGGTTACATGTGTCTGTCCGCTTGGGTTGTTTTGTTCTAGTCAAAGCTATCAATATGTAGCACATACAAATAATAGTATTTTATTAATATTAAGGGTAAAGGTTTGCATAAGAGGTGTATTAAATTAAATTTTTAGTTATTTGATACTTTTCAGTTTTTGAAGTCGGTTTTTTTAAACGTTTTTTTTTATGCTTTTCCGAGTCTTTAATTGGAACTGAAATTCTTAATGCCTTATTTGGTAATATCGTTTCTACTAAATCTGTCTGCTAACGTTCAATAAACCCACTGCATTTTTGTTATGAAGTTATTTTAAGTAATTTTCTATGTAACACAAAGCAACGTATCGGAAGTAAAGTTGGTGACTAGACGTCAATGTATGATGATGTGAAGATAGATAGCATTTTGTAGTTGTACTACTCTGTGAACCCTCTCCTCAAACTGCTGCTGTCTCGAAAATAAATATGAAATCTCTCTCTGTTGTCTTAACGTCACCTTCCACTTATTAAGCGTAATCTTTATGTAGGTATTGAACTGTTTTCTTCCTTTCCGGCAAAGTTAAACGACGTTTGAGAGATTGAATGATGACAGCTGATATGAATAAGACGGTTAGTAATTATAAAGTATACTAATCAAAATCTAGAATCAACTGTAACAACATAAAACATGCTAACCTAATAGGAATGATCATTAGACAGCTGCTGAGGTCAAGAATATTGCATTTATAGATTGCATCAAGACGGTATAATAATAATAGTTGTTAGAAATTTTCAGATTACACATTAGATTGTAACTGAGGTATTTAAGCGGCCTGGTCTGGTTTGAGTAATAAAATTGACGCGACCAACAATGAAATACCTAAGTAAAGTATTTTAGTTATGCTTTATTTTTAACACGCCTTGTCACAACCTACTTGTTACCTACCCGCTGTAGGTAAGTCGGTGACATTAACTTGCTCTTATTTTAAACTATGTTTTATTTTACATAGAGCTTATCCGCAAATGTGGAATTTATATTGTCATTTTTACATTATCTTCATTAGTTAGGTAATAATTATTTATTACTTTATTAATAGTTATTTATGCAACTGTTGTGTAATAAGGGGTATTAAGACACGAATGTGGATTTATCACACGAGGCGAAGCCGAGTGTGATAATAGTATCACATGAGTGTTTTAATACCTAATTATCAACAGTTGCATACAAGACTTTATCTACACCCAGAATATGAATCCTCTAAAAGATTCTGGAACAGCTAGCTTACTGCTAACATTAAAACACCAGTCCTAGTAGTAACCTAATATCATTCTTTACTGATTATATACAAATAAACTATGTATTCATGAAACAATTATTTATTTAAATTCACTCGAATATAATGTTCTTTTGCAGCGTTTAAAATGTAATGTAAACAAAACAATAAAAATATCGAAGAAAAATGGCGGGGATTCGAATAGCCTACTTTTTTGGTGCGCGACGTTCTGGTAGTGTGGAACGCGCGTAAACGAAAATGTTCTTTTTTTGAAATTCGAGCAATAAGAATGTGGATGTCTGTTGAAGCTATTTTCGCATGAAGGGATCGAAAAAAGAACATAGGAGTGTTGTTATGAAATTCAGTACAACATTACAACACTCGTTTGGATGATGTAATGGTTATTAGAACATTGGGTGTTTTAATGTTGGCAATAAGCTAACTGTTTCAGAATCTTTAATAGAGGATTTAAAGCATGGGTGTAGATAAAAGTATTAAAATGTTTTAAATATTTTTTTGTTTACGAGGTTCTGGTTTGCATGTTTAACATGTAATGTATCCTAGATAATAAAATGCAATGTAAACATATTAATTCTAACTCAGCAAATGATTAAAATATTTATAAGAGTAAGGAACATCCAATTTTAGTTTCGATTTTTGAATTATCCAGCCAAATAAAGACGTTCTACGTCTAAATTACATTATCTACATACTTAAAAGAGATACATTTATAGGCATCTACTTAGAATAATAATGCTTGTATAATAATTGCTAGGTACTGCATAATAAATATTTTATGTTAATGACTACTAGGTACTACAATATAAGGTCTTTACCAGCTATGAAATTGCCGTTTTGTATGAAAAAAATTAAACAATTTTTTTTCATGTATTTTTTATTTGTATCTATTAATCGAAGCAATCACCCATGCAATCAATGCATCTTTGCCAACGCAGTGGCAGTTTATTGATGCCCTTCGTAAAGAAATCAGCTGGACTGGAGGCAACAAATTCTTCAAAGGCATTTTGTATGCCTCTCGGGTATTGAATTTTTTTCCCGCCAAGAAGTTATCCAAATCAGGCGCAATTATTATAAGTAGGCGAAAGATCTGATGAGTAGGGTGGATGACGGAGAGGCCGTCTGCTGTACAGGAACAGGTATTGGAGCAGCGGAGACGAGCGATTGACCAATGCTGGTTTGAGATGTGCCAGCTTCTTGTGTTTAGTTCTTCACAGAACACATCTGCAGTAATACTCATCCCGTTTGGTAAGAAGCTGTGATGAATCACACCGGCGCTAGACGACCAAACAGTGACCATCACTTTTCTAGGGGTAAGTTTTCGTTTAGGGCATTGTTTAGGTGCTGAACCAGGATCCAACCAACTTGCTGAGCTTTTGCGGTTATCAAACAGAATCCATTTTTCATCGCAGGTAACAATGCGGTTCAAAATTCCTTAATTTGTGTGTCTGTTGAGTGGACCAATATTGTTTTGACGCTAACGCCCAAAGCTGCTGCTAATTCAGCCGTAGATTGTTTATCATCGGCTTCCACAATCGCCTTAAAATCGTCATTGTCGACAAAGTCTGCGGACGACCGCGACGTTTATTTTTCAGGTCGAAATTTCCAGAACGGAAGCGAGCAAACCAATAACAGGTGGTGCGTTGGTTTGTAGAAATGACTCCTTTTGGAAAAATATTTCCATGTTTTTAAAATAAAATTAATTTGAAATTAGAATTCTTAGCCAAACAAAAATTATATTGATTTGATATGGCCGGTACTGCAGAATGGCAATTTCATAGGTAAAGACCTATATATTAAGATTTGTTAAATTTTCAGTTTTCTTTCCAATAGTATAGTTACTTATATAACATATATAGTTAAATAGTATACCTATTGGTGAAAAGGGTTTCACTAATCAAAATACTTCAAAAATACCACCTCTTTATTCTGTGATAATACACAGTACACAGTAATATAAGTAATGCACGTAATGTTAGAAATTTTCCTTTTCGATAATCCTTATAACAATTTTTTTCTTTGGCAACAATTTTACATTTTTAATTGATTAGTTAGCATTTTCGGAACAGTTGTTCAATATCTTAGGGTGATTCTCGCGCTCCGCCGACGAGGTTCTCGTTGACTTGTAGTTGTTTTTACTTTTAAGTCGCATTTTGTACATCTTTGATTCATCTGCACACTTAGTTGTTATAATATTCCTAGAAATATGACATTTGTGTAAACAATTACGTATGGGTGGGGAAATTTGATAACATAACCTACAAATTCTATCTATAATACGTAATATTATATATTCTTTGTCTATAAGTACTTAATTAACCGACTTCAAAAAATGAGGAGGTTCTCAAATCATCGGTATGTTTTTATTGATGTTTGTTACCTCAAAACTTTCGACTGGGTGAACCGATTTTGATAATTATTTTTTTTATCTGAAAGCTGCTGCTTCCCGTGTGGTCCCATTTTATGTTGGTCCAGATCTGACAATGGCATCCATGAAAAAACCATAAAAGTCTTAAATTTGGTATACATACGTATAGCAAAGTGGATGATAAATTTACGAATAAACTCAATATCGCGCCAACCGATTTCGATGATTCTTTTTTTATTGGAAAGGATATACTTCAAAGATAGTTTGGTGAGAGCTTGGTTAAGATCTGATTACGGAATCCATGACAAAGTGACGGAACTCTTCAATTCTTAGGAGCAAATTCACGATACTCGGCCGAATCTTATTTATACACATATTTAGACAAATTGTTAGTAAGCGTACTTCAAATTCACTAAAAATCAAAAAATAGAAAAAAAAAACTAAAAAACAACCGACTTCAAAAACACTATTCCAAAATAATAGATATAATATGCACTAAAAAGTATAAAAATAATTGCGTATTTTTATACATTCTAATTAATTAATCTAATTCTACTTACGAATATTGTAATTTTTGGAGTCGGTGTCATCCATAGGTTTGTAACTACATACATAGTTATAGGTGAGATGTACTTGAGTTGTGAGGAGGCGAGAGGCGAGAGCGGGTCTAGGCGGAAGGACACCGATTCCAAAAATATCAATAATCGTAACTAGAATTAGATTAATTAATTGGATTGTATCGAAAGTATGTATTGAAAGTATAAAAATAAACAATTATTTTTATATTTTTAAGTGCATATTATATCTATTGTTTTGGAATAGTGTTTTTGAAGTCGGTTGTTTTTTTGTTAAAATTTTTTTTCATTTAACATTTTGTTCAATGACCGAGAAGGGAGACTTTCGCTGGCTTTCGTTTAATTTATATGGACATGGTCTTACTCATTCTTAGTAAGTACAAATACAAGTACCTAAGTATACAACTGACAAATTTTAATTGTAATTGAAATGATTTGTAAATCGATGGAAATGTTAATCTTGATATAAAAGAGTGGCAATGAGTTTCTTGCTACTTCTTCTCATTAGCTCAACCCTTTACGAAGTAGCGGTAGATTCAATAAGAAAAATATTTTTTTGACATTCATAAGTGTGACATTTGTAATTCATTTCCGTGACCTACATGAACAAAGTTATTTTGATTTGATTTGACAAACACTGGTTGCTGCCCATGGTCCCATAAATCAGCGGCACCGGGCGCGCTATGGACTACTAATAAATGCTATAACACTTGACAAATTGACACTGTAATAACACATGACAGTTGTGTTTCACTTTACCTCTCGCAAGGCTGGTAAGTGTGACAGACCGCACACACCACACATATTACTCCGCGGGTACCGAATGTTTGACATTTGCATAATATAATACGACACATAACTATATTATGTTGTTAAACATTGTTTTGCTTACCTAACAAGATTTTCTTGCACGTTGAATCTGGAAGTGATTTCAATAACAACATCAGAAACTATTTTTGGGTCCAGGCACATTTTTGCAGGCTTATTTTGAAAAGCTGGTGATCGTTTTCCTGTTAGGGAATGGGTCGCTAATATTCTAAAAAAATACAAAATTTTAGAAGAATAACGCAATTTAAATTGATGTTAAATTGCAAACGGTAGTCATTATGACAACACTTCATTAGGAAGTGCAGAATAGGTAGCGCAATTGTGTTTCGGATTGCCCTTTGGTGGACGCTGTCATACCATAAATTGATTCATAAAAATTGCAAATCCAAAATTTTTATATTCAAACTTCATTCGGGGCAGCCCAGCGCCTTTTACAAGGAGCGTAACAGATACAAATAAGTAGTACAGTGAAATGTACCTACCGCCTTGGAAACGTAGCCAGTAATAGAGTTCTTGTTGCCATCGTATAAGATTTCCAATTAACTTTTTGAAATTTATCTTTATGTATTAAAGTTTTACCGCTACCAATTGGCACCTGAAACAAACATAGCAATTAATTGATTGCCCTTTGGTTGTGGTTTGGACATAAAAACGCGCATAAGAGCATAGGTACATTCAAACTAGAATGAAACAATATGGGTGTGTTTTGTTCGTGTTTTAGTATAACCTTTCTGCACAATACCAGGTAAAGGAGACAGCAAAATAAAAAAATCTGTATTACAAAATTAATGACTATTTGATGGATAAAATATCATAATTATTGATGAATTTGGATATTTATATGTACGCTGACAAATTGTGATGTTGTTTTTTAATTGACTAGCTTATATTGTGTTATTGCTGTTGTGTTATATTTTATTATAATTTTAGGTACTTATAATGACATGAAAATTCTTATTTTGTTTTGTCTAATTGGGTAATTTTTATAATTTTAATTTTTATCATGTAACACATTAGATTAATTTTAATACTAACGAGTAAGAAAAAATTTGCAAACCTAGGACCTGGTAGAATGTGTAAGGTGACTAAATCTTAGTGTAAGACCTACTTGTACCCACATTTCAGCGAATAAACTATTATTTATTTATTTTATTTACAAATACGTACGGTTTAACATTTTCATTTGTATTTGTACGTTGGGTTGTTTATTAGTAAATTTTCAACACATGTTTTTAACAATACGCTCAAATATAGGTAAACATCCAAACCTATCAGTATATTATTATGTTTAAGTCTTACCCATTCATCTTTAGTTTCAAGTTGGATGTTTGCGCTTTCAGAAGGAACATGAGCTTTGCTATATTTATTGGTTATAAGAACATTGTCATCAGATCTGTTGGATTCTTCACTCTGGCTTCGATCACTGGCATATTGCATTTCTTCTTGTTCAACCTTCTTCAACGGTGTCTCAACACGGCGATAGCTCGTGTTAGGTTTCATATCATCCGAAAATACACGTAGTTTTCTATCTCCAATTGGTTTTAAATCGTCAATCATTTTAAATAGTGTTTGAAAAGTCTCCTTTATCTCCAATATGTTTTTAAAATTATCAGATGCGTTAAAATTTATTGGAACAGTCTTTTTTGTCGAATCAGGCAAAGATTTTTTAACTGTCTCGTTAATGGCTTTGTATTTTCTTTTCCGGTTATTGTCTGTTTGATTGCCGTTGAGGAATCTTTCTTTTAAAACATTTACGACTGCGTTAGGTCTGTGTACGGGAGTTAAAGCTTTTTTACTGCGGCGTCTCTTTATCTCGTGATTTTTGTTGAAACGCTCGATGCTATTAGATTTATTACTTTTATCCTAAAAAACAAAATTTGGTTATGAGTTTTTTACTTTTTTACTTCATATATTTCTATCTAATTTAGATTAAATTGATTAAGTAAATAAAAATTTAATGTTTATTTATTTAACAATAAGTTCTTAAAAACTAGGAGCAGGTGTCTCCCGTTAAGCTTATCGCCTGTGTTGGGATACACTGCTCGTGTACCTTTATTTAAGATAGACAAATAATAAGGTCTTAAAATAGATAACATTGTTTTCTATTTACAAAATCAAAGACTTAACGTAAGTACTATAAGTTTAAATAGAAATTGATAACCTATTATTTTTGTGATGTATCTAGTACTTGAAAATTAAGAAGATCTACAATAAGTAAGGTGAAGTGGCTAAATCAAAAAATTAACAAATGATTACGTCCACATACGTCCTTCGCCATAGAGATTCATAAAGCTGACGGTCAACCTTGTTGAAGAGGCACTTATATAACGGAGGAATTATATTTATGACTTGCCTTTACTTCATCGGACGAAGATGAACTCTCGTCAGTGGGCTCCCAAGAAGAAGCGCTGGGAGAGAAATCTTGGTGTTCATTCTGCTCAGATTCTACATTGTTGTCATTAACGATGCTCGTTCTCGAAGTCCTATGTTGTTCTGTTTTAAATCGATCATCTGAAGACAAAATACGAAATTTGATTTTACTTTACACGGAAAAATTAACGCATAAAATTAATGGTAGAGTCGACTCTCGTTACAAAACTGCGATAATTCGAATCACTCTATAATTCAAAGTTATCACGAGTTTTCTACAAAATCTCTCTATATTTCGAACTTAATCAATACATTTTTATTTTATATGCACTTGATAATTCGAACGAAAAGTTCAAATATACAATAAGCCTTTGGTCTTTGATTGACAAACATCTTCGTACAAATTGGTTTATATAATTATGTTTCAGTTACTGTTTTTCTTTCGTTGGTTTTATACAGATTAAAAGTTTGTGTTAGTTATGAATCCTTTACCAGTGGGAAATTCCTTTGCACAGCATGCCGGCTAGATTATGGGTACCACAACGGCGCCTATTTCTGCTGTGAAGCAGTAATGTGTAAGCATTATTGTGTTTCGGTCTGAAGGGCGCCGTAGCTAGTAAAATTACTGGGCAAATGAGACTGAACATCTTATGTCTCAAGGTGACACGCGCAATTGTAGTGCCGCTCAGAATTTTTGAGTTTTTCAAGAATCCTGAGCTGCACTGCATTGTAATGGGCAGGGCGTATCAATTAGCATCAGCTGAACGTCCTGCTCGTCTCGTCCCTTATTATCATAAAAATAATCCTAAAAAGTATAAATTCTTGACGATTGCTGAAACGAAGAAGTCGAAAAAGTCGAGGGTGTTGAGAAGAAAAGTGATGTTGCATTCCTCTGAGTATTGTTATATGTACACGAATGTACCTCTAAACTTTTGACATTGTTAAAGTATAGCAGTTAATAAATAATAATTTATCAACACCAAATTATTCGAAATTTTACTTATTTACTCTCAAAAATTTCGAACCGTTTGATATTTCAAACACTCGATAATTCGTTATATTTTAAGAGTTCCTTGAGTTTCAAGTTAATTCGACTCTCGTCAGCTGTATGTACAAAAAATATATTTATTCATGACAAAATAAGCCCAAACTATAGTATGCATGCCGTGTACTTAAATATATACTCGTATACTATAGGTACACGCAAACCACAAAAAAAAATTCATTTAAATTAACGAGACTTGCAAGTTCATAATTCTTTCATGTTTAAAAAGTTATAAATCTCTCGTTGAACTAAACTCTAGCCAAGCTCTGTTTGGACTACTTTTATGTACAACTAACTAGCTGACCCGACAGACGCTGTTCTGTCAATAGAAAAAAAATATGATGTAAGTATTTTGGAGTGATGTAGTCTAAAGCCATGGGAAATATGCATTCAATGTTAATGAGTTAAAAATGAAACAAAAGCGTATTTCTGAATGATTTTATGTAGTAATAAAATGATAAGGATTAATATTGTATATTTTATGTAAACATCTCTTACATTATCACTTCATAATTGCCAATTTATTTAAATTTATATATATTTCAACTACTCCAACAAATATCGTTAATGTATATGTACACAAAAAATTAACAAATTATATATATACTAACACCTTCCTCAAGAACCAAGCTATCCATTGGTGAAAACAGCATGAAACTCGGTGCAGTAGTTTTGGAATTTATCGCGAACAGACAGACAGACGCGGCGGAGGACTTTGTTCTATAATATGTAGTGATAACACTGTCAATAAGCGCTATATCTACAGGATCAAGATACAGAAATAAAATTTCAGCTATCATCATTTTGACCGGAACTATAAAAGCCCAGAAAAGGGAAAGTCCAAAACTACCGTACTGGCTTCGGCTCATATTGGCAGGGGCAGTACCGTTCCCTCAAATTCATCATTCAGATATTATACAAATTTACCACCGTACTAAGTATTTTACTATAATCAGCGTTTGTATAACTACCTACTGGATCCAAGCCGAGCGCGGCATCTCACAGCTGCTAGACCCGACTACTTATTATAGTGATGCGTCAATCTTATATGCTTCTCATATTTCCTGTAGTATTTTTAACAGTTTCCTAATTAGTTTCAGTTAAAAAAAAACACCCAGCACGACCATCTTGCAATGATTAATTGATTGGAACAAGGCTAGCTCCATTATATAATATATTCTTTGGGGAGGTCGGCAATTATACTACGCCGAACTCAGCGTAGTATAATTGTTACCGCTTTTTACAAGTACGCCGACGGTACCCGTAGTACGCAAGGGGAGATCTATCAATATTCTCACACTACAAACTAATGTTATAGTTAAAATTAAGATATTCATGGCTTTTTCTGAAAAAAAAAAGAGTTAACGCTCTAAATTGCCTCACTTCACAGCCGAATTTCGTTATGTAAGATATTATTTTATATTTTTTATTAATTAATCTTACGCTTTTTACGCTTAACACAGTAACTTTATTTCAATGAAATGTATTAAATTCTTTTTAAAATTAATATAAGAATGACCGGAAACGAGTAAAGTTTCAGGAAGGTAAGCTTTTTTTTATCTAATCTTGTAATGTCACAAAATAACGGGTTGCACTCCGGTATTGCCGGCAGAAGTGAAAATTTTATTTTCGAATATTTTGGAATGGTTAGGAAATAATTTCGCACGAATTGCTTTATTCATCAGTATAAAAGTACTAGTATTTATGTGGTTAATTACAATATTCATTTATAGCGCTATCATACACAAAAATGACAATTTATATTAGTACAATTAAACTTTTTACATTAAAAAGTTTATCTCTCAGAAAAATCAACTTTCATCCGTAATTTCAACGACTGTCTTACGAATTTTCGATCAGGTCACGTGCCCTGACGCGTGTTTAACATTTTTTACCCATCCCAAAAAAGTGCTCAACGTCACTAAAGTTTTCACTACAAAAATAACCATGAATGGAAGTAGGTACCTACCTACATAGCTGTTTACTTTTTGGATTCTGTTCCTATGGAGTATAAATTTTTATTGTACTCGTTGAGAACTCATACACACAAACACAATAATATTGTGTTTGTGTGAGTCTTAAGTTATCCCGCACTCTTTGACTCTGTTCACAAGGAACGAGAAGCGAATTATTGGACATTGAACTTTAATGACGAGGGAAGTAGTTACAAGATTACTTACATTCATTTATTTCCGTTTCTTTTCCGTCTGTAGATAAGGCAAGATTTTTCATATCATCGCTTATCTTGTTACCAGAATTGGTGCTGCAATTCGTACTCCAATCAGCCAGTAACCATTTCTCAATCTTCATTCTAGTCGACATTTCTAATACAACTACTCACTAAGACAGAAATTAACTAACTAAAGACGGTTAAGATGCATTACTGGGCTCAGGTAAAAGTTCTATTGCACCCTTGCAGTTATTATTGAAACCCCCGCCCTTTGAAGCCGGAACAATACCGTACTCCCAACTGTCTGTTAACAAAAAATGCGGGCTTTTTGCAAACGGATTCTATGTAAGTTTCTAAGTAGAGATTCGTTATTTGTCCCTTACAATGGCAAATGCAATAAATATCACCTATTGTATTCTACTTTAATTATTCTGTTTTGCGTTTGCCAACTATTTCTACTTATTTGACAAACGACTTTCGTATAAGAAGATATGATACTAATAAGGTATTTTTTATGGAAAGGAAGGTGAAGCGAGTGAAACCTAATTTGAAGTGATCACCGCCGCCTATACACCATATATCGTGCAACACCAGATGAATCACAGATAAGGCTTTACCGGCCATGTAGGAAGGTTTCCGCGCGCTTTTGAAGATAGGTATATCCCGAAAATCCTGCACAAGAGAGAATCTTCCAAAGCTTGGTTTTATCTGAAAGAAAAATCCTTGAAAACCATCTGGTTTAGTTGTTAGTTCTAACACCACCAAGCTGGTGAGGATGATAATTATTGATAAGTTTGTTCCTTTTTTACGCTTTTACGGCAAAAATACTTAGCGAATGACAGTCATGAAATTTTTTACACACATTGTCAGAGGTACAAAAAATTACTTAGAATTACATTTTTTCAAGATATACAAAATTAATGTGATTGACGAATAAATTGATCCATATAATGGTCGTCTGACGTATTAACTTGGGCTCAGATACTTTATATGTCTAGATAGTCTCTTGCTGTTAGACAACCGATAAAAACAGGCCAGGAATGTTAGTTTAGTTTGCGTGAATTGCTCAAAATAAAGGTTAGTTCTAAGCTCAATATTCTTCGATGTTTTCACAGCGGTCATAGTCTGGACGTATAAATGATCTAAGTTGGGCGGCCAGGGCGACATGTTAGGTCTAGCCTCTTTTGACATTTCATAATATTTATTGGAATGTTTGGTGAAACGTATCTAGCATCTGGAGGAAACAAGAAGTTGAAAGAAAACATAAATAGTTATAATATCAATTGAATCGTGAAAACAAAGAGAAGCATAATATATATATTACAAATGTGCATACGCGGTAAGGGTCACCAGATGTTTAGAGATCATCGCCGCCCACATTCTTTATCAACAGCAGAGGAATTACAGAAGAAGAAGATTACAAGAAATCTAATTCCACAGCTTGGTTGTACGTGGAAGAAAGTTTCTTAAAAACTGCACTGTGGAGGAACGCCAGATATCCAGATGGTGGGTATGATATCCTAATTTGTGGCTTGTCGTGCGAAGGTAGAATTCAACAAAAGGTAAGCTAAGGTAGATTCAAACAGCTCTTCGGAACACTCCCCGTGATAAATGTCGTAGAAGACACACAATGAAGCGACTCGACGCAACGCCAAGTGTACATGGCGTTCCACGGCATTGCCACGGAGGGGAAGTACCTTAAATATTGCAGATGTAACATTGAGAGAAGACTTCAACTGCATTCATAGATTTAAAAAAAATTGCCTGATTGAATCGGGAATCGAACCCGCTAAACGCGAAAACAAATACCCTGTAACGTTATCATACCGATCAAAAAGCTTCATCATAAGGCTTATTTTTTGCTACATACAAGATAGCATCAGCAATAAAAGGAAAACCATGAGTTTTAATATTTTTAATTCTATAATAATCAAATGCTCATTATAAGTCCCATTCTATAGAATACAAAGTAACACTTGACTATTTCACTGTAAACTGATGAATATTACACTAATATTATAAAGGCCAATGTTTGTGAGAGTGTGTGTGTGTGTCTGTTTGATGCTTCCTCACACGAAAACAGCTTAACAAATTCCGATAAAATATGATATGCAAATATGTGCGAAAGCAACGATGGCTTGTCTATGCATCACCTTGTGAACGGGTGCTAGCCGGCCAAGTCGACCTGTTATTGTTAATATTATATCATTGTATCTCTTGGATGCGATTACTAATTATGACAGTAATCACGACCAATATGTTCACGAAGCATCCTTACACAAACAATGAATTCAAGCTCTGAAGATTCATGCATGCAATATATTGAATGCAGCACCTTACAAACTAATTTATTATGTATATTATAGCCATTAAGCCATTAGGAGGGTAATGTTACTCGCGTCCGTAGGAGATACCATCTTTTCCTAGACCTGCCCTACACGTGTCCTCCGGGTGGTGCTAAATGAGTAACAATGCCGAGTGTCAGGCGGCAGTAAATAACCAGACCGATTTAATAAGTCCTAAAAAGACTTATCTGTGTGGGTAGTAAATGACCTGCACCACCCGCTACCTCGTGGTCATGTTTCGCGAAATCGGTAGTCTTGGCTTAATCGCCCGGGCTAAGAGGATGATAACCTTAATAAAAAATCCCCAAATCCTAAGGTGGGACACGTGCCGAGAGGATGCATGACTGATGGGAAGATCAGCCTCAAACGCCATCTTCATTGGACCTGGCTCACTTTGAAGTATTGTGCCTTCACACGGGAATAGGCGTAACCCTGTGTGTGACCTGTTTATCGACCTCACTCGTGGGAACAAAAATGAACAAAGACTCAATTAACACAATTTCAACTACACAAGATAAAACAAAAAATAAGGTAACTCAGTAAATAATTCATCCTGGTATATTTAACAGACCCAGGTCGCACTCCATCTCTGAAATTAACCAAACCAATAATAATGCTAATAAGAAAGCTGGAATAACAGAATTATTGTCACCCCAAAATAACTTAGATGGATCCTGGACTGGCGTCCCTAATAAAAACAAAAAAGGCAACGTGATAGTCCTATCAATGATAGAGCTCTAAAGCAGTCAAAACTGAATAGATACTGGCTTAGCGATTCTGTGCCTACATCTAACTCTTTTTCTGTATTGGAACATGTACAGGATGATCCAAGCCAAACTCCACAAACCGAACCCAAACCACCACCATTGTTTGTTGATAACGTTGCAAACATACGACCGCTAACTCAATTACTGAATGCAAAAGTAGAAGGACTGTACACATTGAAAGTCTTACAGAACAAAAAAGTAAAAATACAGCCCCAATCAAGCGAAGCATTCAAAATTATAACAAAGGAATTGGACGATAAAAATACAGAGTACTATACTTATAAACCGAAACAAGAACGGAATTTCAAAGTTATACTCAAACATATGCACTCGTCAACAGACACTGAAGACATCAGAGAAGCACTCGCAGCCCTTGATCATACAGTTACTAATATATGGAATATAAAGCAAATGTATACCAAGAAGCCACTAGATATGTTTGTTATCGAACTACAGCCAAAAACGAATAACAAAGATATATATAATATCAAGGGAATCCTTAATTTCCGTGTTAAGTTCGAACCACCAAGGCCAAAACGCAACTTACCACAGTGCTCCAATTGTCAGGACTATGGCCACACAGTGATTATTCACTATGGAAAGTCATGAAAAGTGTTAAAAGACCTATCACTTTCCAATCACCCTTACGTAAAGAAGATGGAAGCTGGGCAAGAACTGATGCAGATAGAGCAAAATTATTCGGTGAACATTTGTCTTGCGTTTTTACTTCTAATCCCGACTTAGGATCAACTAAAATAGACGAGGTTAGGGAAAGCATGTCCTTGACCCATCAGCTGTCACTTCCGATCAAATGTTTTTCCAAAACTGAAGTATACCATGGCATTCGTAAACTAGACTCAAAAAAGGCACACGGCTATGATCTCATAACAGCAAAAACATTAAAAGAATTACCTGACATAGGCATTATATTATTGACACAAATATACAATGCTATTTTAAAACGCGCATTCATTCCTGAGCAATGGAAAACAGCTGAAATAATCCTTATCTTTTAGCCTGGAAAGGAACCAGATAAAGTTACATCATATCGCCCCATAAGCTTACTGCCAATAGCTTCTAAACTGCTGGAAACCCTCGTCATGAAAAGACTTCTACCAGAAATCAATAAATCAAATATAATCCCTTCGCACCAATTTGGATTTCGCGAGGCTCATGGAACCGTTGAACAGGTTCAACGACTAGTCAATGAGATCAATTCCGCTTTTGAAAAAAGAAAGTACTGCTCGGCAGCCTTCCTCGATATCTCACAAGCTTTTGACCGAGTTTGGCACCAAGGCCTGCTATTCGAGATATTGAAAATCCTTCCTCCAAACTTCTATCTATTTTTAAAATCTTATCTTACTCGACATCACTTTTATGTAAAGCTTGGTGAAGAAAAATCTGACTTATATGACATTAAGGCGGGAGTCCCACAAGGAAGTGTTATGGGTCCAGTCTTATACCTATTATATACCTACCATTAACAAAAAAATGTACTTGTGCGCACCTTCGCTGATGATACAGCAGTGTTATCTACCCATGAAGATCCGGAAATTGCATCCAATATGCTACAACGAAGTCTTGATGAGATATCCGTGTGGCTGCGCTACTGGCGCATCAAAGCGAATGAGTCCAAATCTGCTCATATGACCTTCACACTTAGACATGGCTCATGCCCTCCAGTAAAATTGAATAACATTGAAATACCCCAATGCGAGGTGGTGCGATATTTGGGTATACTCATGGACAGAAGACTGACATGGAAAAAACATATTTTCAATAAAAGAAAAGCACTTGGCATACAACTCAGAAAGATGTACTGGCTAATGTCACGGCACTCAAAATTGTCTCTCTGTAATAAATTACTCCTATATAAAAGTATCTTAAAGCCTATGTGGTCCTACGGAATTGAGTTGTCAGGAACTGCATCAAATTCAAACCTGGAAATACTCCAACGCTTTCAGTCTAAAATACTGCGGATCATAACAAATTCACCTTGGTTTATCACCAACATCCAACTTCACCGCGACCTGAAAGTACCAATGGTCAAACAGGAGATTCTTAATAAACTCAAGTCTTATGCAAAACGTATTAAAGCCCACCCAAACGTACTCGCCTGCAATTTGATGAGTAAAAGTTGTTTCAACAGACTAAAGAGAAAAGCCCCTCAAGACCTCAATATTGTATAAGATATTGGCATTAAAAAAATGGATTGGTCACTGGACTAATACCATTCCAAGACTAATTTGAACTGTGTAACCTCTAGCCAAATGCCAAGTGATTAGGCAGATTGCAAGATAGTCAATATTTAAAAAAAAAATTATAACCATTGTAAAATACTTTATTTGACTGAAAAGAGTTTGTTGAGCCGATTGACCGTTGAGTTTCGTGTATGTTCTTCTCACGAGCTCTACTTTTTTCGAACATACTATGGTAAATTCAGTAATTTAAAAGATATATTTATAGTGACGATTCAAAAGCGCTTAGTTTAAGCCTAATTGAATAAACTTTATTTGACTTTGACTTTGCCGGAAGCTTACACCCTGGATTAATACATAGGCTACTTTTCTTCCCATACTTTTGAAGGGGAAATTACTTCTCCTCCTCTTTACTGAATTTCAACGCGTCTAATTCAATGCGCTTTTATTTCTTACAAAATGTTTTATGAGGCTATGTTACGATAATATCTTCTCTCTAACTAATGAGTAAGCGAGAACGATAATAATTGCTCTTCTTTTTTTATTAAAGTGGAGTCCAATTAATTGAATTCCTCGGAATTCTCGGTCCCATCGTCACGAATTTATAAGAAAATGATAGAATACATGTATATAAAATCTACTGTAAAAGACATTGTTCAAGTGACGTCATTTTCAAATCGCGTTCCGCTGAAACACATGCGGGGCTATCATGCGCAGCACGAGTAAATTATATCGACCCGTTTTCTCCTATCTCTACGTGTCGTTTGTCTATTGAAGCTAACATGGTTGCACACTTCTTCCGGTCTGGTTAAGTCAAAAGTAGAGATAAAAGAAATTTTGACATAATATTATGTGTGTTATTTTTCTCTACAAACCGTAATATGGCAACGTAATTTTCTCAGATTTTACCGAATGTTGATGATTAATATAGAGTGATTTTTCGTCCTAACAATCTGGTGGACGAGATCGTTTATCGAAGATATTTCCAAGTAACAACGAGGGCAGTCCTTTATTATAAAAATATTTTTTATGACAATAAGCGACGAGACGAGCAGGACGTTCAGCTGATGGTAATTGATACGCATTTCAATGCAGTACCGTTCAGGATTCTTGAAAGACCCAAAAATTCTGATCGGAACTACAACTACGCTCGTCAATCGTTTATCAAATTTCATTGATAAAGCGACCTAGCACTCTTGCCAAATTGACAAAATGCTAAAGCAAGCTAAAAAATATAAACAAACGGCTCATTCAAATTCAAATATTTTTATCCATAATTGCGTATTTTTATACAATCTAATTAATTAATCTAATTCTAGTTATTTTTGGAGTCGGTGTCCTTTCGCCGCGACCCGCTCTCGCCTCTCGCCTCCTCACAACTCAAGCACATCTCACCTAAGACTATGTATGTAGTTACAAACCTATCTTGGATGACACCGACTCAATCACCGAATAATCGTAACGAGAATTAGATTGTATAAAAATACGCAATTATTTTTATACTTTTTAGTGCAAATTATATCTATTGTTTTGGAATAGTGTTTTTGAAGTCGGTTGTTTTTTTGCTATTTTTTTTTTATTTTATGATTTTTAGTGAATTTGAAGTACATTAACTAACAATTTGTCTAAATATGTGAAGATATACAAAATTTTTCAATGCAGCAATGAACGTAAGTGCTTTGCAATTTGATTACAGACAGTTAGAAATTCTGCCACAGATCGCACCCTTACTGTAAAGTCGTTAAGGATCATCATATTCGACTACGATAATTACTACGACATAACTATGTTATGGTAGATGACTTAAATATACGGATAGCTTAAAAAGATTCGGCCGTGTCGTTAATTTGCTCCTAAGAATTTACGAGTTCCGTTACTTTGTCATGGATATCGTAATCAGAACCTAACCAAACTATCTTTGAAGTATAATTTTTCTTTCTTTCCTTTGTAATAAAAAAAGAATCATCATAATCGCACAGAATACCGGAGTGAAGTAGCGGCCTAGTGCCGCTATGTTTCGCATAGGTTAGTGTCGAGGACCGGAAGCCATTCCCCCCCCGTCCCCCCCAACAAAATATGAGAGCGGTATTGATAAAGAAACTACCCCAGGAGGGTACTGGATCTTCTAGAGCCGGAGAATCCCTCCCCGAGCATTCGCGCTCGGGCTGCCCCTCGTATTCTGGGGAGGGCACAGTACCGCGTATGTCACAGGACAAACAGGGCAGCAACACCACGGCACCCCGCTCCACGCTTAACGTGGACTTTTGTAACATCCGGGGAATTCACTCCAACTTAAACGCCGTCCACCACCACCTTGAGACGGAGCAGCCGGCCTTGTGTTTCCTTACGGAGACCCAGATATCTCGACCTAGCGATACGTCATATTTAACGTACCCCGGGTACAAAATTGAGCATAATTTCATGCCTCATGCCGGGGTATGTGTGTACGTTAGGGAGGATATCTGCTGTCGCCGTCTCGGCAATCTTGAGGGTAGGGACCTGTCTACTCTCTGGCTCCGCGTAGATTTAGAGGACCGCGTCCGCATCTATGCGTGTGTCTACAGGTCCCATAGTGGTAACGCAGAAACGGATCACCTCATGGGCTGCGTTCAAGCGGCATTTGATGACGTGCTTGCTCAGATCCCCTCCGCTGAAATCGTAGTCTTGGGTGATTTCAACGGGCACAATGCCGAATGGCTTGGATCACGTACTACAGACTACGCAGGGCGATCTGTGCATAATTTTGCATTGGCGTATGGTCTGTCCCAATTGGATGAGTCGCCAACGCGGCTCCGGGATGTGGATAGCCACATGCTGTCCTTATTGGATCTTCTGCTGACTACACATCGAAAGCTGCTCTTGGTAACTTTAACCAGCCGTCCATGCCGCCGTTGCACATGAGGAATGACACCCTGGCCCATACGGCAAAAGAGAAAGCCGATCTCCTGTGCACTCTTTTTGCCTCCAACTCGACTCTTGACGACAACGGAAAAACACCGCCGACCATCCCGCGATGTCAGAGCTCCATGCCTGAAGTACAGTTCCGACAGAAGACTGTTAGGCGAGCTCTGTTTTCGTTGGACGTCAGGAAGTCGAGCGGGCCGGATGGCATTTCTCCAATCGTGCTTAGAACGTGTGCCCCTGAGTTGACGCCGGTGCTAACGCGTTTATTCCGGCACTCTTATTCAAAAGGTGTAGTCCCTGATTCATGGAAGTCAGCCCTTGTCCATCCGATCCCAAAAAAAGGAGACAGTTCGGAACCGGCAAACTACAGGCCTATTGCTATTACCTCCCTACTCTCCAAAATCATGAAGAGCATAATTAACCGCCAGCTCTTGGTATACCTTGAGGGTCACCAGTTGATCAACGACCGGCAATACGGCTTTCGCCATGGTCGGTCGACTGGCGATCTTCTGGTATACCTAACACATAGATGGGCGGCGGCTATTGAAAGCAAGGGGGAAGGCCTGGCAGTTGGTCTGGATATAGCGAAGGCCTTTGATCGTGTATGGCACAAGGCGCTCCTCGCAAAACTTCCATCATTTGGGCTTCCCGAGAGCTTATGCAAGTGGACCTCCAGCTTCCTCACTGGGCGCAACATACAGGTCGTTGTCGACGGTTATTGCTCGAATCCCAAGCCCGTGAACGCTGGAGTGCCCCAAGGCTGTGTGCTATCTCCCACGCTGTTTCTTCTGCATATCAATGATATGTTGGACACCGCCAACATGCATTGTTATGCAGACGACAGCACTGGTGATGCCGTATACACGTGCCATGCAGGTCTCTCTCGGAAAAACGTCGAGCAGTGCCGGGAGAAACTTGTGTCTTCTATCGAGTCCTCTCTCGAGAAGTTCGCGGAATGGGGTAAGTTGAACCTTGTCCAATTTAACCCCCAGAAGAAACAGAAGTTTGCGCGTTTACCACTAAAAAAACCCATTTGCATCACCGCTCTTCGAGAACACTTCCCTGAAAGCCTCGCCTAGTATCGGAATACTGGGGCTCGAAATCTCGAGCGATTGCCAATTCCGTGGCCATCTGGAGGGCAAAGCCAAATTGGCTTCGAAGAAACTGGGCGTCATAAATAGAGCACGGCAATACTTCAAGCCGGCCCACATTCTAGCGCTCTACAAAGCGCAGGTCCGGCCTCACATGGAGTATTGCTGTCATCTCTGGTCTGGTGCACCCCAGTATCAGCTCGATCCATTTGACCGCGTGCAACGCAGAGCAGCTCGAATTGTCGGGGACCTAGCGCTCTGTGAACGGCTGGATCACTTGGCGTTGCGTAGAGACGTCGCTTCATTGTGTGTCTTCTACCGCATTTATCACGGGGAGTGTTCCGAAGAGCTGTTCAACCTGATTCCTGCCGCCGAATTTCACCTTCGCACGACACGCCACAAGTTACGATATCATCCCCACCATCTGGATGTGTGGCGGTCCTCCACAGTGCGGTTTTCAAGGAGCTTTCTTCCTCGCACTACGAAGCTGTGGAATGAGCTTCCTTGTGCGGTGTTTTCGGGACGATACGACATGGGTACCTTCAAGAAAAGCGCGTACACCTTCCTTAAAGGCCGGCAACGCTCCTGTGATTCCTCTGGTGTTGCAGGAGAGTGTGGGCGGCGGTAATCACTTAACACCAGGTGACCCGTACGCTCGTTTGTCCTCCTATTCCATAAAAAAAAAAATCATCGAAATTGGTTGGCGCGATATTGAGCTATTCGTAAATTTATACGTATATATACGTATGTATAGCAAATTGAAGACTTTTACGATATTCTCATGGATGCCACTGTCCGATCTGGACCAAATTACACGGGAAGCACCAGCCTTCAAATTAAAAAATGACGGTTCTCCCAGTCGAAAGTTTTGAGGTAACAAACATAAAAAAAACATACCGACGAATTGAGAACCTCCTCCTTTTTTGAAGTCGGTTAAAAAAAGGATGTGACATCACTTATTGAAAGTCAAAAACTACCACCCATTCCAAAATGAATGCCTCAGGCCTGAGAAGAACGGGCGCAACAAACTCAGAGGTTTTTTTTTTCATCAAAAAATATGTTTACAAAGTAACATTGTACAATTAAATTTATTATTTACTATCCTGAGGGCGGACGCTCCATTCCCAATTTGTGGTATCATTAAGAAAGTCATTTATGTTATAGGAAACTTTCCACACAAATGTTAAAAATTTAAAGTGAAGTTAAAATTTATTTTGAATGTAAGTAATTAAATTTCCCGCTCTCACCTCACCCGTCGCACAAGTGCGACAAAAGTACATCTCACCTATAACTAAAGTACTCGTCACGAGAAGCTATAAATTATGTAAACAAACATCTTTTACTAAGTAAAATTTTATACTTACTGCGAGATAATAATAAATTGACTATATTCAATCGACATGAAATATAGACGGGGAAAGTAACAACCTATTTTAGTCGGATCATATTTTAACGACGCAAAGCGCTATCGTTTGTGTTTCTTGGTACCGGAACGCGTCCGTCGCAGGGATTGTAAACTATCGGGATTTTGAAATAAACGCGTCATTCGAGTTTCGAATGCGTACGAGTTTGTTTCATTGCTTTGCATATATCGCAGATCTGGTTGTTATTGTTAATTTTGTTATTGTTTCGTTATCACTTTTTTATTGTTGTTACTTTAATTGTTGCGTTAATTTTATTTGTTATTACGTATAATGTAAAACGTCAAAAGGTGCGTAATAGAATTTATCTAAAATATATAATAAGTAAAAAGAAAGAGTTGTTTGTTCAAACGCGCTAATCTTTGGAAACTTAAGGTTAATATTAGAAGTAGGTTTTAAATTGTGAAGTAATTGGTTAGGTTAATTGGTATACCTGGAGATATAGCTTGAGCTTCGTGTGACAAGTGACTACAGGTGATTTTTACAGGTGACGAGCTTTACGGCTAATGAGAAAAATATGGTGATCAACGTATATAAGTACGTGAAATAAAATTGGCCATCGAATGAATATCCCTACAAAACTGAAATAAATAAAAAAACAGCATCTATTTTGGGAATTGGCATAGCATCTGTGTATAATATATTAAAAGAATATAAATCAGAAGAGGGAATAAAATCACCTATCAAGTCTAAAGACAGGCCTAAATTTTATCAGAAAGTAGACGATTTTGATAAATCCGTAATTAGGAAAAAAATTCACAGTTTCTTTTTAAATGGCCAATTACCAACAATTCCCAAGATTCTTCAGGCAGTCAATGACGATGAAGATTTGCCAAATTTTAGCGAAACAACTCTCAGGCGACTAATAAAGCATTTAAACTTTAAATATATAAAACGACAGCGAAATAACGCACTTATTGATAGAGATGACATAACAATATGGCGGCGAAAATATTTGAAATCTATTAAAGACTATAGACAACAAAATCGCCAGATATTTTACATATCCATGTAAAATATCTGGTCACCCATGTCTATTTTACATATCCATGTAAAATAGACATGGGTGACTGCAGGTTAGTGTGTTTTTTTTTATTGCAGTGAAACGGCAGACTACCTGGTAGCGCCTGATTGTAAGCAAATACCGTCGCCTTTACCGTGAAGTCATGTGTATGATACTGCAAATCTATTTGCAAAATATAACCCACGTGCCGCCGACCTTGAGACATTAGTTCTTAAGGGCTATCACAAGTGTGTATTAATAATAATATACGTCAACTCTTTTACTGCGCAAGACGCTAATTAACAAATGTTTAATTGTTTTTACAGGACATACCGTAAATAAAACTTGGGTAGACAAACAAGTTAAAAGTAAGAAGCAGGCTTTCCTAGAAGGACTTAGCATTGGTGCACGTAACCCAACGTCAAAAGGTAAACGATTAATAATTACCCATATCGGCAATGAGAACGGTTTTGTAGAGGGCGGTAAAAATATATTTGAATGCAAGAAGACGGGAGATTCAATGGATACAACACATTTTGAACAATGGTTTGAAAACGTTCTCCCAAAACTTGGCGAAAATGCAGTAGTGGTAATGGACAATGCACCATACCACTCAAGGTGTCTTGAAAGAATTCCTACTACTGCCTGGAAAAAAAAAGATATACAAAATTGGCTTGTAAGTAAGAATATTTCTTACGACGACAATGAAATTAAGACTGAATTACTGCTAAAAGTAAAAAATGTTAAAGACAATTTTAAAACATATGTAGTGGACGACCTCGCAAAAAAATATAAGGTGGAAGTATTGAGACTCCCGCCATATCATTGTGAGCTTAATCCAATTGAGCTAATTTGGGCCAACGTAAAAGGATATGTTGCTCGCAAAAATACAAATTTTAAATTTGACGAGGTAAAGCAATTATTACAAGAGGGACTGCAGCAGATTACTTCGGAAAATTGGAAGCATTGTGTGGAGCATGTTATTAAGGAAGAAGATAATTTTTATTCCAAAATCGATGAGATGATTGATAAAACTGTAGACAGCTTCGTGATACATGTCACTGATTCTGACACATAAATGGAAACATCTGAAACTGACGAATAATTATTTTTAAATAATATATGTTAATTAATAGTTGTTACTTAATAATTTATTAAATCTTAAACAAATTCATTTTTTTTGTTGGTCCAAATGTTGTGAACTCCTGAACACTTGTTTACAAAATTTATAGCTTCTCATGACGGTTACTTTATGTATGTAGTTACAAACATATCTTGGCTAACACTGACTCCAAAAATAACAATAATTGTAACAACACCATATTGTAGTAATAAATTGATTGACCTTTAGATACTTTAATATTTTTATTTCATTTTTTAGGAAAACTCTAAAAAAAAATCCAAAAGAGACTAACGAAGAGCGCAAAAATTGATAGAACGTTGCGTCATGGTGCAATGCAATGCAAATTAATACAGACACTTAGAAATTCTGCCACAGATAAGGAGTAAAATAAGTAAGCCGTTAAGGGATGCCATTGATTATTAGATGACTCAAATATCCGGATAGCATATAAAAAATTCGGGCGAGTATCGATGTATGTTCGAGTATGTTACTTTGTGGTGGATGCCATGATTAGAACTTAATCAAACTCTCGTCAAACTACACTTGTGAACTCCTTTCCAATAAAAAAAATCATCAAAATAGGTTGGCGTGATATTGAATTATGCGTCCATTTATCGCACACATACTTAATGCAAGACTTTATTATATGGTTTTCTCGTGTTTTCCATTGTCAGAACTAGACCAAACTAAAATAACATAACATAGACCAAACTAAAATAAGGGAACGGACCACACGGGCAGCACCAACTTTCAAATAAAAAAGGATCATCAGAATTGGTTCACCCAGACGAAAGTTCTGAGGAAACAAACATAAAAAGAAATACCGTCGAATTGAGAACCTCCTCCTTTTTGAAGTCGGTTAAAAAAGAGGTTAGTAATCATAATAATTCCTACTATAAATACGTAACACCGCTGCACTGGTTCTTGGGAATGGTCTATAATCACGGGCAGGATTATTGTCGCTTATGTAAGCATGGTAATTTGGTGGTTAACCGATCCCGACGCCAGGCTGTCCTCGTCGAAATTACTATCCCATATGAAGACTGAGAAAGACAAGTTCAACAAGTACTTTGACTTGGCAAACGACATTACCGACATATGAGACGTTGATTCGACCATCATAGCCCGGATAGCCTTTACGGCGATCTTATAGCGAAGCGCCTCGATCAATATATCAAAAGGTTCTCGCTAAGCGGTTGGCTCAAAGAACAAACACGGATGCCTCTGTCTGCGGCCCTGCCACCGATAGCTCAGCCCTTGGGCATTACTCCGCTGCCTATCTAATAATATGAGCCATAGTTGTTATACATATTTTAAAAACTAAGATTTATTAAAGAAAATATATATCCTGATTAGATTTCTGAATGTAGTATATTTTAAATGATTTTATGAAATTATTTTAGTTATGTTTTGGTCCTATAATGAATAAATAATTATCATTACGTGCTTTTCATTATTATGTTTAATTCATTTACTTTCCCAGTCGTCTGTTGAGCATCTGACATTATGTCATACGATTTAATTCCGTGAAGGGTAATTTTAGTATTGATATTATTACGACAACAACTTCGTATTCTACTCCTGTCAAAACTATTGCTATCCAAAAGGGACACGCGGAGACTACTTCTATCGTGTTAATATTCTAAAAGACTTGAAGACTTGATTCATGTCAGTTCATTGACAAATGACAATGACAGTACGTGATTTTTCACTAACTCACCGCGCCGGTAGATTAATGCAAAATGGAAATTGCATTCTATTGTTTTTATTAAATAATATTTAATACCGAATACATATTTCGCTATTGCGTAAAACATATTCTAACTTAAAATTCAGTATAAATCATTTACAATGGCCGATGATGGTGATAATGTAGGCAATTTTACAATACAAGTCGTAATTCTAGATCATCGTAAATATTATGTTTCTATCCTTTAAAATATATTTTTATATTTCAGGTAGCTGTTATGACAGTTAAGGAACCGCTGGATTTAATTAGACTTAGCTTAGATGAAAGGATTTACGTTAAAATGAGAAATGAACGAGAATTGCGCGGGAAGTTACATGTAAGAATCATATTATATTTATTGCATTGAAAACAAATTTTGGGGCTTTTATTTAAATATATTATGTGGTAATTATTTATTTAATGCCATAAGACATGTTCTTGCTCAGACATTGAAAGGATCACTCTGATCTAGTACAATCGATGTTATGTACTAGTTAGTAGTTAGGTCTTGTAGTACTATTAATATACTAGTACATTGATGTATATAAAGTTATGCAGTTTATATTTGCTTTTCCTTCATACTTTGGAGAAGACTGTCATTATATCATTAATTACACACAGAATATAAGCTGTGTGATAATCTTCTATATAGTTAGGTAAATAATAAGATAGAACCTACCATGTACTAAAAATATATTGAGAAAATTCCCAGTAATAATACAATAACAACCATGCAACATTAAAAAAAATAAACTAAAATAGCCAGTATTGCTGTGATTATAAAGTCCAAATCCTTGATAAATAGAATATGTGAGAGGATTTGAAGGATTACTCACTCCCATGCTCTAAGCTTCATGTTGTTCACCATTTCATTAGTCAGTCCTGCATAGGTTTTCTCGGTCAGTCCAAGCAGAGTCAGGAATTGATCCCTAATAGTACTTAGTACATGAGATGCACTAGTCTGAACATCATGTGTTGCCATATAAATATTATATACTGTTCCTTTCAGCCCATATCACCCTTCTTATTTTTAATGTGTTAACCAGACCCTGCCTTAGGTTTTTTTATGAAGTTTGAGTTGAATAAAATTTAAATTCACAAGTCAGTCATTAAACTTTATCTAGATTTATAATTTTTTATTGCCACAATAATATGTAAAATAATGTACTAAATAAGGCTAATTTGCAGAAGACTTTTGTAAGAAGGCTGCAAATAATGATTTTTATTGGTAATCAGAAAATATTTGTTTTTAAATGTTATTTCATAGTTCTATAATACCATTTTAGATGATTGCAGTTATGCTATTTTTTAACAAAATAGGTTAAAGTTATTCTGTGTATACAATATTATTTTTATTTATAGGCTTATGATCAACATCTAAATATGGTATTGGGTGATGCTGAGGAAACAATAACCACTGTTGAAATAGATGAAGAAACTTATGAAGAAGTCTACAGGACAACAAAGAGAAATATACCTATGTTATTTGTGCGAGGGGATGGTGTCATACTTGTTTCACCTCCAGTAAGAGTGGGTGTTTAATATAGAACAAATAAAATAAAACTTTATTATAATATTGCTTTTATTTCTTAGCTAAGAGTCTAATTACATCTTCATTTTTAAATGACTGATTTCTCTTAACAAGTAACTGTTCTTCATCCATAGGTTCAATAATTGTACCTGCTTTAGTTATTACATTAGGTCGAATCAATTTTTTATGTGCAGTCTCAGGGATAAATGTATTGCCAATAGGAAGTCTTATAGATGCTTCAAAATCACTTACACTTGTAAATGGAAATGGTAATTCAGATACTTTATGATTTGCAAGTTGTGTCATTTTCATTTCATTGATAATTATATCACCTTTGTTTTCATCTCGTCTAGGAATTTTTGGGGCGGGCTTAGTTATAAATCTGTTTCTTTTACGTTTAGGTGCCTTAACACCTTTTCCACCCCATTGTCCCCATCCTGGTAGGCTAAGATCAATTTCTTTTGGTGTATCATTATCTATCTCTTCTTGTTTTTCTTGCCTAAAACTTGCAACAACATCATCCTCTTCAAATACTTCTTCAATGTCAACTTTGGGGACAATCTGTTCCTCATCCTCTAAATCATCAAATTCATTTTCACCTTGAGACAGAGCAGTATTTAAATATTTTGGTTTCACTTCAATAAAAGTGTTTGGATCAATGTTATCACTTGGCCGAGTTGGTTCAGGTCCTGACTGTAATATTGATGTTAGGGTCTTATTCTCTAAATCTATGTCTGTAATATTCTTTTTGTTTGACTCAATGAGTTCTTCGTCAATTATTGGTCTTTGGTTTTTATTCTTAAATGTTAGAGACTCAAGATGGTCTTGATTTTCTGTATATTTTTTATTATTTTGTTTTGGCTTTCTATCTAGTCTAACAATATCAGCTTTCAGTTTATTTAATTTTTTCTCAACCTTATTAACAATTTCATTTTCAAGTGAATCAAAAACATTAGATATATCTGTATTTTTATTATTATGTTGCACAACATCATCAACTATCCATTGTGAAGTAGCTGTAACAATTTTACTTTTTTCAAATTTTTTCTTCCTATTGGATGATATTATTTGAGTGTCATTATTTATGTCCAAATTATCTTTATCAATTTTGCTAGTCAATTTCCTCCCCCCTAACTTAAGTATACTTTCTTTCAGAGCACTGAAATTACTTTCATCCTGACCTTCATCATTCTCATCATCTGAATGATTACCATCTGGTTTTCTAAGCATTTTTACTTTTAAGTATTTCTTGTAACCAAAATTGAATTCTTCATCTATATTGGACTTATTAGAATTTTGCATCATCCAAGGATTGGTTGGATCTTGAGCAAGAGGAACATTCGATACTGTCTCACTATCACCAGCTTCATCATCAGAAATTTCTTGATTTTGTGTTTTATGGGTAAGACCTCTACTGACTGACAACTGCTCAGCCAATTGTTGCCTGACCTAAAATATTCATATGAAATACTATGAGTTTGAGATAATTACTAACAATAGTATACCTTATACTATACTAATTTGAATTAAGACTAAATCCAGAATTATAGACACATGGTTCTTTTTTTATTTGTGAATGGAGCCTCAATCAAATCAAGAAAAACAATGTTTTCTGTAAGAAACTTTGTTTCATTTACCCCAGATATGTTTTTAACAACAAATTCAAGATTTCTATTTAATAAAACTGCAGTTAAAAAGAAATTATGTGTAAAGACATAATATCTAAAAATGTAAAAGTGAAATGAAGATTCTATTAAATTTTATATGTATTATAGACAAATTATGTGAAAAGTAAATGTTTGCAAAGAAAAATAACTAATAATATATATATAATATTTCTTTGGTTCTGAACCAGAAATTGAGCTTTAATTCAATTATAATTAATAAATACATTAACTGTTAGAAGTATAAGATTCATTATATTCATATAGCAGTGTGTTGTCCATAACAACTACTTTTAAAAATTATAAGGTATATAGTAGAGATGAAACGGATAGCAGTTTGGCAGGATACCGGATATTCGGCCAGCCATGTGGCCGACTAGCAGAATATCTGGCGGAACTTGGGCGTTTGGTGTATCACACACACAAACACAGACTTGCGTAGGCGGCGCGCGAACGATCGAGTAGATTCGGTTCTTTTCGTTGATGAGCGAAGTTAGCAATTGTTTCATTCATTATCTTATTCTGTTCTTATTTTAGGTTATTATTTTGATTTGGGCTCTTGTTATTTAAAGTATATACATAATTCTAAAATATATAGCAACGAGCAATGGCATCGGTGAAGAGAAAATCGCCTTTATGGAAATACTTTGATATAAATAGTGAAAATAATATATAATAAGTACTAATTAATTTATTTATTATTATTACATTCATTTACTATGGTTTGATTAAGAATTTACAACTAAAACTAATTATATTTCTTAAGTGATACTAAAACTAATTAAATAAAGCAAATAATTACTTAAAAATATATTTTTTATACAGATTTTTTTTAAATCGCCCTGATGCCTATCCGGCCGAATAGTAGGTAGCTATCTCGTATTTGGCAGGATAGTATTAAGGCTGCCGGATAGGCCAGATACCGGATATCCATTTCATCTTTAGTATATAGGGCTGTATGTCTTTATGATATAATAAATAACTTCATTACATTTAAAAATCCTATTTTATAACTCATATGAAACCTGTAACTGTTGTATTTTTATATTATACTAAAATTCAAGAATTCACAAATTGACTATTAAAATTTCATAATCATAATATGTATATATTCTTATATACTACTTAAATGTATTATACAAACAATTTTTTACCTCCTTATCATATTTAGCTCTGACAAGTTTGTTTTTTGCCCATTTGCCAGTATTCTTGTGCCGTAATGTATGTCGTTCCAAAGCTCTTGCCTTCTCTAATTCTTCCAATTTCTTAAGTGCTTCTTCAGGATTCTTAAATTGCAGTTCTTCAAATTCTTTAAGTTGTTGCTTCAATCGTTCCTTTTTAAGGATTCTGTAATTTTTATTTAAACAGTAATACAAAACTTATTAAAGAAATGTCAACCTCTTTGCTAATAGAATTGTAAACTTTTGTTAGCCTTGATATAGGAGAAAATTGCATCAGGTTAGTTCTGGCTATGGGTTGGTATAAAAGACTGGTAGCATGTCGAGGGATTCTGAATGGAAGGTTTGCAAGAGTGGAGGGTAATCAACTTCATTTCTAAGAGTAAGGGTTTAAATCCTGTATTGAACATAAATTTTGTACAAATTAAATTGGTTTAGTTAATCCAATGAATACATGTAAGCTAAACAACAAATTGTTTAGATTTGTACAATGTGATGTGGTTGAGGTATTATTATATTCATTTTGAGATATTTTGCTAAGTACAACAACTAACAGAAGTAGTTAATATAATGTATACCTGTGATACTTCTTGCTTTTAATTTTGCTTTGCCGCTTGGCCTTGGCAGCCTTGTATGACTGCTGAGCTCTCAGTTTTGCTAACTGTTTTCTGTGTTCAATCATTTCTTCATAAGTCATAGGAAATGATTGTTCTGCTTCCTCTTCATTATTATCTGCAGGAGGATCTATCTCATCTAGCTCTTTTTCAAGATTAGACTTTAATCTTAGATTCGACAAAATAACTTTAGTGGGATGTTCTTTCACTGCAATAGCTGATTGTAATGGAAATGAAACATAATCAACTGTACGATTCCTAGCAACGACAGCATCCCATTTTGTTATTTTCTCCTTGGTTTCATCATAACCTGCTGATCTTTTAATACGTTCTGCTTGAGGTTTTTCCAATGGTTTTGGGAGTATTTTCGACTTATGTTGCGAGCCTTTTAACTTTTTGGTTATTTTCGCATGGTGAGCAGTGTCTTTTAAAACTTTAACAGCTTTATTTAAATCTAATTTATTGGATCTTTTTATGAGATTAAACTCTGAATTGATATTAGTGGATTCATTTCTAGTCGGTATATTAATATGCTGTGTTTTGTCCAACTTGGTAATAGCACTAACCAGACGGTCATGCTCAGTGGAAACGAAATCTTGATCATCACTGTCATCCATTGTTGAGTATAATTAAATTGGTATCCCTATTGATAATTTAATTTGTTAATTGTTTTATTTTAACTTGAAAATAAACAAAAATGAACAAAGCCAGGTGAACACGTGTTGTTGACATTGTCCACCAAATGACATTAGTGACAACCGACAACGGACTATAGTTACTTTTTTTATTTAAAGGCAATGGTCGCTAGACTGTATGTTCGTCTATATTCTATAGAAAGATGGGATTATTGCGATAACAATATGAATATAGAATAAGAAAATAAAAATATGAGAATGTAGCAGTAGGAAATGTTGGACATGCTTTGCCTTTGTTAGAAGAATTATAATTTGAACTAAGTACTTACTATAAATTAGATTGTTTAAAATAATTGATAATTGTAATAATAATTGATAGATTATAGATATTATTTATAATGTTGTGCAATACTTCATCACGTATAAAAATTCAATTCAATTTTAAAATATCTTTTATAACAAGCATATTAAATTATATCCAAAATCAGTGTAGGTATTATATACATAGGCTGCACTAAAAGTGTCGGGAATGGAATATTTCCACTGCTCCTGTCATATTAAAATCTTTTTAATTGAAAACTCCTTGGTTTTAAAAATCGAATACCATTTATTTATTTAACAAAAGATTCTCGGTCTTGTCAAACTTGTTAAGTCGTTGAGAAAATGGAATTGACTCGAGAAAATTCTAGAGCGATTTATTATGACTTTCGAAGTGGTTTAACACAAAAATAGTGTATTGACCAGATGATTTCTGTATTTCCCCATCCAAAACCACAATTTATCGCTGGTTTGCTGAATTTCAACGTGGACGTGTCAAGCTCAGTGATGATCCCCGTCAAGGTCGTCCAAAAACTGCAGTTACCAAAGTAAACGTTGATGCTGTGCGTAAGCTAATTGAGGAAGATCGACATGTGACATACCGCGAAATTCAGGCAACTTTAGACATTGGCATGAGTCAAACACAAATAATCTTGCATGAACAATTAGGTGTAAAAAAGTTGTTTTCCCGATGGATAACGCATTTGCTCTGTGAAGAGCAAAAAGCGGCTCGCGTTACTTGGTGCGTCAGAACTCTTGAAAGATTCCACGCAGGATCCTCAAATGCCGTATACAACATCGTATCAGGTTAGGAATCCTTGATATAAGCGTCCGAACCCGAAACAAAAAACCAGTCATGAGTTTGGGTGTTCGAAAATGAGTTAAAGCCAACAAAAATTGTTCGTTCACGGAGTGTTGCAAAATAATGGTGGCCGTTTGTCTCCAAAACCGGCCATGTTGCGACTATTCCTCTCGAGGGACAAAGAACGGTTAATGCAGAATGGTATGCTAGCATTTCTTTGCCACAGCTCGTTTCTGAATTACGTAAAGAGCAATCGCCGCATCATCCTCCATCACGACAATGCGAGTTCTCACACCGCGCACAGAACAAAAGAGTTTTAAGAGCAAGAAAACATAGAATTATTGGACCATCCGTCGTACAGCCCCGACCTAAGCCCTAATGATTTCTATACTTTCCCAAAAATAAGAAATAAATTGCGTGGTCAGAGATTTTCATCACCTGAAGAAACTGTGGACGCCTACAAAACGGCCATTTTGGAGACCCCAACTTCCGAATGGAATGGTTGCTCCAATGATTGGTTGAAAAATGTCTCAAATTTTGCGGAGAATACTTCGAAAAGCAATAAATACATTTTTAAATAGTAATGTTGTGTCACTTCCTTGATGCCCGAAATTTTCAGTGCCGCCCTCGTATATATTATTCATGCCTAATAAAAATATTTATAACAGAATCAATTCAGTATAGGGTAGACAAGCGTTGTTATGTATACTAATTATAATTATTGATTCAGCAAGGTTTAGTCTATGTAAGCCTTAGACACAGCATTACATTTTATATCACAGACATTTTTTTTTTGTATTTGGAACTTAGTAATAACAGCAATTGCGTTTTATTAAAGGATAGGAGAGTTAGTTGTAGCAGTTGTTGTGATATGAGTAGTGTTCTAGCTCGCGTGTCCATTTGCCAGAAAAACCGTGTGAAGCAAGTGGCAATTTCAAGCTGATGAATGTGATTAAAGGTTTTAAAGTTTCTTTTTTATAGTCATAATTATGAAGGCGTATCATGACTGGCTGCCTTATTACGATACCCTTGTAATGAGAACCTTCCTAGAATTGTAGCGGAGCAGTCTCGTACTCTCTTCGTACTTAAATAATAATAAATTTCGTTTATTTCAAAGATTGCATATACATTTTTTAGTGGTTGAGACTTCCCAGTAAGTTGTCTTAGGACACTTGTGTTGGGAATATCTCGCAACTTCCTTAGCAGATAACTTTTTATTTAGTAAACAATATAAAAATAAACAGAAATGATTAAAAACCAAATTTTACAATTTACAATTAATTGTGTGTGTGTGTGTGTGTGTGTATGTGTGTGTGAGTGAGTGAGTGAGTGTGTGGATGTGGGTTTGAATTGGACCTTTGATTGGGTCCATCTATGCAATGCGTGTGTTTATCATGTCAGTCTGATCAGAAGATTTTCCACTTCATCATAAGCAAGACAAGTTAGCCAATTAGTACTTATCAAGATGCAATGTCAGATTAACCACGTAATAAGAGTAGCAATTGCTCGGGCAAAAGGGGGCTCCGCATATTTAAACCTGTGCGAATATGTGGTGTATTTAATTTAATTGTTGTTACAAAAACCTGAAACGTTGCAGCTTTTCCAACTATCAGACAATACACGTTAGACCCTCGGTAACAGACTATTTCCAATATATATAGAGGGCTCTACCGGGAGGAACTTACCAGCGGATCCGTAACTTACAACAACGGCAGCAGCGAGGGTTCCGGCGGACTCAGGAATGCTACGAATTTCTGGGATCAACTGCTACAAGCTATCTCACAAAAAAATCAAAGCTTAAAATCGCTATATAGATGGAAGCAATTTTATTTGGTCTACAAAGCTATATCTTCAATATAGGTAAGATTTACGCTCTAAAAAGATACGATGTAAACATGCGAAAAACATTTAATTGTTATTATAAACAATACTAGATACAACAGTACAAAAATCTACTGATCGTATCACTAAAATAATTATTAAAAATAACACAATTTTTATTGATTATAAACATAATTGGCAGGTTGGTGGTAAAAGTAATTAATTTGTAGCGGTTGTAGTAGCAGGTTATTTTTATAACACGTTATTCTTTGTTCGGTGTTAAGCAGTCTGTGGACGACGCAGGCGATGGGGGCACGTTTTCTTGATTTCGATGTTTGACCTTTTTATACTTCTGGCGATTACGGTATAACTTAGCTTCATCAGTACACTTTGTTGTTATACAGCTTCTGAAAATTTCATATTATTACAAATACAAGTAGATAAAGATTTAACCTTATTTTGATATATTGCTCCCCGTTTTATTATTATCAATTATCATAGAGTAACATATAATTGCACGTTAATGACCTTTAAGTATGGAGCATACTTCCACCTTAAGGCTAAGCACCGTATGCTGAGATGCAAGTGACGCAGCACAGCTCAGTTCAGATTTTGCAGGGTAGGGCAGGAGAGCTAGACATAGGCCACGAGCGTATGCTGCGACACAGCAAAACACTTTTGTGCTGTCTAGTATATTTACAGAATAGAAGTGTTCTAGTTGACGAGAATAATGAGTTCGTAGAATTAGGATGAGGAGATACCGAGATAATATGCTTTAACAGTACGGGACAAAACTATTAATTAATTATGTTATTTTAAATAATACACACAGTTTCAAAAGGTTGTGTCGTGTAAAGATCGCATCTAGGTTTTTTTTAAACATACATAACTGAAAACTTCGGTAATAATAACGCATTATAACTATTTTAATGTATTTTTTAAATAGTCTGGATGATTTGGTTCACAACGCACTTATTTAATGAAATGATCTGTCATTCCAGCAAAATTAGGAATTAGCTGGAAAAAACATATGTACAAAGTTGAATTAGCGGTGTAAAACAGGCACGCATCGCGCAGAAATCTGTGTTGGCGCTACAACAAGATGCGGAAGAAGACAGACGCATGTCTGCACCGTACGTATCTGCGCCTCAGCGTACGTAACTTTTAGTACATACATATATTACAAAATCTGCTCTGCGCTGTGCTGCGTGGATCTGCGTCGTCTGCGTCTCAGCATACGGTTAGCCTAAAGGCCGGCAACACATCTCTTGACCCCTAGTTTTGCAGATGTCACTGGGTGGTAACCTGACCACCTTCGATAAAGTAAACATCTTGTCCTATTTGCCCCTCTTCCATATAAAAAAAACGTTAAATATTACGGCCTGGATTTCACTGTACGTAATATGTCTTTTATATTTTCATACTTCATCGAGTCACGGAATCTTCAAGAGCGCCCTTCGTTTCCGAAGTACGGTAGTGTTGTAATTGTCGATGAAACAGTATTCTAAAGAAATCTCATTTCAGAAAATAAATGGCCCTTTAATGTTTTAATGACTTTTATTTCGGTAGTAGGTACTAATCGATATTAGTAGCTTAAAATCACAAAACAGACCTAATTTCGCAGAAATGAAGAGAGACAATGTATTCTATTCAAAAATATTTACAGGCAAATCTTTTAGCTGGTTACTGGTCAAGAACTCTTATTTACCTTCCGTTTTATTTTTAAAATTAAGTAAAAAATCGAATCGGTTAGATCATATTCATTTAAAATTAGGATTTCAATGATAAAGTTTACACAAGTAGTAGTAAAGTTTAATGTTTTCATGATTCAATCATTTTTAACCGACTTCAAAAAAGGGGGAACCTCCTCCTCAATTCGTCGGTTTTTATTTTTATGTTACCTCAAAACTTTCGGCAGGGTGAACCGATTTTGATAATTCTTTTTTAATTTGAAAGCTGGTGCTTCCCGTGTAATTTGGTCCAGATCTGACAATGGCATCCATGAAAAAACCATAAGTCTTAAATTTGCTATACACACGTATAGCAAAGCGGATGATAACTTTAAGAATAACTCAATATCGCGCCAATCGATTTAGATGACTCTTTTTTTATTGGGAAGTATTTACTTCAAAGATAGTTTGCTGAGAGTATGGTTAGGTTCCGATTACGGAATCCATGACAAAGTAACGAAACTCTTCAATTCTTAGGAGAAAACGATACTCAGCCAAATCTTTTTAATGCTATCCGGATATTTAAGTCATCTACTAGTAATTGTTGTAGTTGAATATGATGATCAAAGGGTCTCCTTAAGACGACACTAAATGTCAGCGACCTTGGGCGATATGAGTTCACGGCTGCCGGCCCGCCATCTATGTAACAAAGCCAATATTTTCAAAATTCTTGGGTGGAAAACAGTTTATATGCTTACAATCCTCGTTATTCACTACTAATCAGAATAAATGAACTTACACAAAAAAGTACAAGCTATAAGAATAGCTTTTCTGAGAGAAGTACCAAAAAAATGCGTCACGCCATGCCAAAAAACTTGTTTAACTTCAAAGAAATGTGGTAGTTCAAAAAGGCTCGGCTATAACCAACAGCAAGGATTAGCAACCGACAAATAAGACTTAAGGATATGTATAACAGGATTAAGTAGTGTTCATAACTCGAAATGCTTTACTTTCACCACAAAACTTGTCTAAAAACACCATGTTTGCGTGTTTTCTGCTTACTCTTCGCCTTAACGACTTAGAGTAACGGTGCGATCTGTGGCAGAATGTCTAACTGTCTGTAATCAAATTGCAATGCGCTTACGTTCATTGTTGCATTGAAAAATTTAGTATATCTACACAAATTTAGACAAATTGTTAGTTAGTGTACTTCAAATTCACTAATAATGAAAAAATTAAAAAAAAACAATAAAATGTTTTAAAATCATAAATCCAAGTAGGCATTAGTGATACTGACCTTACAATTCGTTTAGCGACTCCACATCTTTCAGAAACCGTATTTACGATGTCTTCTACTAATTTAGTGTCAAGACACTGTTTTGCGGGTTTATCTGCAAAAGCTGGCGATTGTTTACCGGTCAATGAATGTGTTGCCAGGACTCTAAAAATAAAAACATACAAATTTAACTCCAATATAATAGGTATGTGATGAGGAATCCGCCCATGGATATCCGCAACACCAGGGGTCGAGAGATAAGTTGCCAGCCTTAAAATTGGTATGCTCTAAGCTTGAAGATCCTAAGTCGTATCGGTTCAGGAAAACTGCAGCCGGTAATTGACTTCACAAAGTGGCTGTGGGAGGCTAAACGTGTGCATGTAGAATGCAAGACGTCAACATGATGCGGGTGAATTTTCGCATTTTGACGTAATGACCGGTGGCGGTCGGATGCTGGTATAAACCCTTTTTTTTTTCATATTGTTGACTTTCAATCGAATACCATCAATTTTAAACGTTGAATCTAAAACATAATATAATTATGGGTAGGATATCGGGCATGGGTACTGTCGCGCACGCTTTACAAATATTACTTTAATTAATTAACAGTTCAATAATATTCGTGACATTATTATAATGTAATGAGAAATAATATGTCTAGCGCATAGCGAAATGTGGAGGATAGCTGCGTATGGGATGCGTAGGTTCTGTTGCGAACGGAAATATTATACTTTGAATAATATTGAATGTTAAGCTGTTAAGTACTTCTGTACGAAGTTAATTACGTGCCAGAGTCGTCAAAAAATTCTCAACAATTTAACAGACCAACTTAAACTTAACAATAAACAACAACAAAAATAACAGCAACTAACAATACGATTCAGAACGTGACTGTTAATTATTAACTTTTAATTGATAAGATAGTAATTAAGTAGTAGTAGATTAATTGTTTTAATTTTTAGAAATTCCATTTTTGAAGTAAAACTTTTTTAGGCGCGACTTGGGGTTAACTCAGAATTTTTTTCTGACGGAAGTAACGCTCAGTACAAAAGTCAATTGAAAGAATTTTTCTTTATTAAAATGGTAGAAAATAGTTTTTTTGCTATACTTCAAAGTTAAATAAACAAATTACAGAATTATTTGATGGCTAGTGTAGTCTATCATTTACGCAATTACATCCAATAAGTTGCAGGCAGAATATGGTCCTCACATAGTCTTTCCATTACCCAATCAATTATCTTACTATCCAGCCAATTATTTTCATCAAGATCATGCAAGCCGTTCTCCAGTTATAGAAGGACATACAAACTTAGAAAAATTTCTATAATGGTAAAAGTAGTGTCAGTCAGTCATAAAACGAAAAGAGTATATGCGGCCTAAAACAGAGGCTGGCATAAAACAGATGCGGTATAGATTTATTGTACGAGTACTGATAATCACAACCAACTTAGTTGTGCTACTGTGACTGCAAAAGTATATATTTATATTAAAATTCCTTCTAACCTTCTAGGAAAAACTGCCTGAAGCAATACCCTTGTTGCCGATGTATATGAACGCCAATCTATTTTATTCAACAGACGAGCTGGTACAACTGCGTTCCCATTCCCAATTGATACCTATAATAAAAACGATAATCATTCAACTTCAATATTGAAAAGTATCTGTAAAAAAATAAGGGTGCATGCATGTAAAATATTTAAGTTGAAATATTTATTTTAAGCTTTATTATTATTGATTTTTATCTGGGTTTTTCTTATTGATTTTTTGCTGAATAATAAATATTAAATAAACAAAAGTGCAGTAAATACGCGCGAAATATATAACATCGAAACGCAATGCTATTGGTTCAAACGCAGTGTGACGTCATACTCACTGGTATGATTCCTAGATACTATTTACGGTGGTAAGTGATATATTAAATTCAATGATCTGTATAATTATTATTTACAATTACAGAGAGTCGATTTGTTAAGATAATTCCAGTTTTATGATGTTCCAGTTTATGATGCTACTTGATGACGCGTTCATTGTTTCTGCTGAATTTAAAATAATAGTTTAAAAAACTAAAGAACACGCTTTATATAAATTTCAACTAAAAAATAGAAAATAGTAATAATGAAAAATACAATATAGACTCCGACGTCACAGAAACCCCTCGCTTTGAATTGCCGAAATATATTGCCGGAAAAGAATTTGTATTTTTTAATTCAATAAGATGTTTTTATCAATAATTTGATGTGTTTGATAATAATAAAATTTAAGTATTATTAAAAATCATGCACCCTATTGTTCAAGTTTATTTGCACTTTTTTGCACGCATATAAGAGACTAACAAGATATAAGATATGCTCCAAACCAATGGCGAAGCATAAAATTACTTATATTTTGTTCGATTTTAGGATCATTCACAAATTATTGTTGTTACAGAATTAGTCATACAATTCCTGTCTGTGTAAGACACAGTGCTACACGTACGCGTCTTGACAGTTCCTATCGCGACACTCATAAGCTCTCGTGTGTAAACACCTCCGCGATAAGTTGCTATAGTATGATCCGCGAGCTTCTCGTAAGGCATTTATAGCATAAATAAATTGCAGGAATTAGTACAACATGTAAACACTATTGCAAGAACTCGTGCAAGACTTCCGCGAGTTTGCTTGCAGATGGAAACGCGGCCTAACATTAATTGTATATTGATTATTATGACTTGTTAGATAATCAAACGCAGCGCAGAATATGACATAATAAATAATATCTCTTTCTCGGGTGGACCATTAATACCTAAAGCAGTTTACACACTCGTATTACATAAAACCGACAGAAAATCTTATGTTGCCAACCATATTCTTAGATAGAGTGTACAAGTATGTACCTACAATGGTTCATTTAGGTGTACCTACTTTATAATATTTAACACGCTGTAATTCCCACTTATATACACGAGTACGCTAAAATGTTTTGGCCCATGCCATGCTCATTTACATAACACCACAAAACTCTAAATTTATAAAATTTCCAGTTTACTCGTATTTAGACAATAAGACATGTTGTTGGAGGAGGAAGAAATGTAAATTAATGCTAAGTATTATTTTTTATGATTCTGTGTCTCGATGATGAGGGAGCAATTAGTTATTTACTCCCTCGGAAATCTTCTTCTATTCGAAAAAATTGGCAACCGCAAAATATGTTTCTAAAAACTTTTACTAAAAGTAATAATTTAATATTTTGCAAAAACCGTTATAAGTATACTCACCATGGCATCCGCTGCGTTATCAGATCTTTGCAAAGCTGTATTTGTTGTTTGTGCCGACACTCTTCTGACTTTAACTTTCTTGCCATTTTTATCAGTCTCTATTTTTCCACCAGAAGAATTATGGTTTTCAGCTATAAAATCATCTTTAGCATCATTTAAGTTTTGTTCATGTTCGGAAGCAATTTCCGTCGATACAGACTGTGTCTCAATTGGTTCGTTTCCTACTAAATCCAAGAATTGTTTGTACAGTTTATGGACTACCGCTTCCAACTCTTCAATCTTTTCTATTGGTGGATTGAAAAGAGAGGGATCTGTCTGGGTACATTGGTCAAATGTCAGTTTATCATTACTATCATGAGGATGTTTCGGTGGTAGAGGAGTGCTGCTGGCGATTGATTGCATTTGGTTGTGTAAGGTTTTCTCATGGAGTGTGCGCAGGAGTTGATTATTCACCATAGATTCTATCCTTGTAGGTTGGCTGTTTATTTTTAAAGAGGACTGCGTAATGTTCAACTCGGAAGTATTCTGAAAAATAAAGTGCCTACCTATAAATTCAATCCGATCTTATAATAAGCTGTGATTAAAAAATATTGCTGTTTTTAAAAGTGTGGGTATTTTACAAACATTCTGAGCAGCACTGTAATTGTGGTCGTCATCTTGAGGCATTAAATAATATTTAGAAAACAGCGTTGAGAGAGAGAGGATGACAAAGAAAATTGAAAATGAAATAATTTTAATGATACCTCTTCGTCACTTGTAGTATCGCTGCTGTCGTCGTCGATTCCTCCGTTAAATACGCTTTGATTGAGTGAGGTGCTGATTGGCGATGAATGGCTTCCACACTAAAAACATTTATGTGCTTATTAAATTCTAATCTTATTAGATATGAAACCGGGGTTTTCCCTCAATGAGTTGATGCTGTGTGAATGGTGGGGTTGAATAGGTTCATTATAAGCTTCAACCGCCTGGCAGAACCATCGTTCGGATCTTTTCTGCCTACAACTGATGATTTCAAAGCAAGAAGTTGAGATAAAACGGACGGAATTGATCAATCGAAAGGCTTGGGTGTTTTATCACGAAAACGCTAGAACACACACATCTTAGCCACTCAGTAAAGAGTGTAGCTGGTAGGTGTTAATGCATCCGCCATATAGCCTTGGCCTTCATATTTCCAACCGTTTCGGTGTCTTCAGATTTCTTTAGGAAACTATTCCCATTAACATTAAGAGAGGACTGTTTGAACTAAGTACTTGTCGTATAAATATTGTAAAATAAATGTCGTGAGTTTTCATTACATAAAATCCAAAGAAACTTTTCCCCAACCTAATATTTGATCGAATTAAAAGCATCGGAACCGTTTGGATAAAAATAATTATCTAAATAAAGTAATATTTTTAAAATAACATATTCAATATACGAATAGTTACAACTGCAACTCTTCGCCAAATAAGTCTCAATCAAAAATCCGTCGTATTAGCTAGATTAGTTATTTTGTTTCAAAGATAAGATGGTCAGTAATGGTTCTTCCACACAGTAATTGAAAATGTACGATATCATAACATTTTTAACACGAAATCATTTAAGACCATGAAAATGATCTACTAACATGTTATTTTGTTAAATGTTTTCAAAGCTTAAGTACTGGTACAATTTGTAGAATATAGTATAATCCAATATAGATTAGTTTTAGTTTTTTTAGACGAAAGTAGGCGTAATAATTTTTGTTAGCCTACATTTAGCTACCATTTCTTTAAAAAATGTTAGAAAGGATATAATAACAAGAAAAAATTTCATATCTTTTGTTTCAATACATTTTGTTTTGCGATAGTATTTGTTATTGAACTTTTAACTCCTGTGTGGAGGCGCCATAAAGAGCAAAATGGAATTCCGCAGTTACGGTATCCACTAACATTTTTAATATATGCTATTGTTCTTTAATCTATATCACAAAGTTTACACGAATTTATAAGTAGTATAAAGCTATATTAATAACAACATATCACGGAATACAACATACATCTGCATAATATTATAGCTATACGTTTCATTATAATATGTTCTTAAATCAAATCAGAACAAAAGGACAGACAGAAAAAAAGTCTTTGAATAATTGGTTTCAGTAAATTGTAGTATGAAATATGAGTATTAATATAAAAATATATATATTATTACAAAAAAGTATGAACGGAAAGCATGCAGATAGTATAAATATGAACAGAGGAGTGTAGGGCGCAATTGGCGTTAGATTGTTGTAAATATATTATTATGAAAACAATTTAGAATATAACTTAGTTTCCTATATTTTTATTTATTAATAATTAGAATTAATATTCATGAATTTTTTAAAAACTTACCATGGCCCCAGTCTTCATTTCTTTCATCGTGTTCATACACAAAGCCAGAACATTCTTAACCTGGTTGTCTTGCCTCTCCAGCATCACTTTCAACTCCTTGATGTATCGCTTATTATCTGAAAATACACTATTGTGAGATCAATGACATATATAACTCGTCTGGATACTATAAGTTTAATTTATTACTTACCTGAGAGCCGTAGAATCTGTCCTCTCTTGGCCAGATTGCTTCGCCTGTCTCGCACCAACACAATACTACCAGTTCGGATTTCACCATCATTTCTTAGCAAATAGTTGTCACTTACAACACTATAATTGGAGAAAACATTGCTTTCATCAACCCATTCCAGCAGAAACCACAAGCGCTGAGACATTTTATATCAAAATAAAATTAAACTCTCATCCGTTAGTCCTGATGTTCAAATATTGACTGAAAGGTGTACGACTTTTCGGCTAAGATCTACGCAGGTAAAAGTTTTTTCAATTACAATAGACATTACTATTATCCAACTCAAGCGTTTGCGAACCCAAATTCGTCCCTAACTGTTAGAAGGGGAGTACTAGCTTCATAAGAAGAGGTAATAAAATTTGTCTGTAACTTAATTGTATCTACAAAATTTTGAAGTTCTCAGAAAACATAAGTTCTTATATTATATTATAAAGTCAGTCAATACTATATTTCAGATAGTAATAAGTAATTATCACCAACATAAAAATTTAGTAGAGGATTTTTTTTTTACTTTTAGTTACCTTTTATAAGTATCTATAAGTATAGATTTTTTTGACATTTTGTGTAAGTACACAAAATGTTTAAAATGGGTATTTTTTAAGTATACCTTTCAGCTGCTTAATTAGATTGGTTAAGGAACATCAAGTCAACATTTGCATATTCGGATACCACAAATACGAAAATAATTGCATAAAGGGCATTGCATAAAATATATAAGGGCGAAGCCATTAATCTTACGACAATCATTGTAAAGCTTCTAAGGTATAGAACCTAAGGAGGTCTGATGCCAACCTTCCGGCTTCATGACCACATCAGTTCGATGGTACCATTAATTCCCATTCAATTTCATTTCATTTCAGACGCTTTATTTAAAATTTTTTGGGAGAAACTTGTGTATCTTATCGAATGCTTTCTTGAGAAGGTTGCCGAGTGGGGTAATATGAACCTCGATCAATTTAACTCTAGAAAACCCATTTGTCGTTCTTTGACAACACTTCCCTCAATGACTCACCCAGTATCAGAATACGGGGTCTTAAAATCTCGAACAAGTGTCAATTTTGCCGTCATCTGAAAGGTAAAGCCAGCCTGGTTTCCAAAAGCCAAATAAAAACAAAAAGGCTATAGTTATATGTATGCATATACATTTTTACAATTTCCCTCAAGTAGTCATGTTACGATCCATAAATGGCGGAGTAAATTTATATAAGATGAATGTATCTAAATGTAATCACATAACAACGCCTCGGTTTAAATATATAAATAGATTATGGTTTAAAAACACAAAAAAAAGAGATTCTTCTATTCGTTTGGCTTACTATTCTCCAGTAGGTACTCTGAACATTGTCGTTCTGTATGTTATTTTTATTATATGTTATAAAATTATTGTTTGGCCATCCGTCTTCAAACCTTTAACCTAAATACCAAGGGCTAAAGGGGCGAAAGAGGCGATGGCTGGCTCATGCTTCATGCCCGTGAACGGGCGCTGCTTGTGGGGATGATACTGTTAACGGAAACTCTGTTTCATGTTTTTAGAACTACGGTTACTATATTTTTTATAATCGCTAATAAAATTCTCGCAAAATAACTTTACGCGTATACGTGTGTGAATTGATGCATAATAAATAATAATATACTAACTAAGTGTACTAAATAACTCATTTTTGAAGTATTAATTTGCTTTTTTGACTTACTCGTGTAAGGCGTTGAGTATTTTTCTTGCATCATTTTACATAATGTATTGTAATTTAAATGATTTGTAAAAACATGAAGCTGTGAATTCTTTTTAGATCCCCATGGATCATTCTTGCATTATTTTTTTTTGTCAGCTCCTATGTAGTTGGCTTAAATAAAAAAAATACACCTAAGTACAATTATAGTCCTTTGATATTATATTGAATAATTATTGTTTTCCTTCGAGTATCCAATGCTAGGCTGTAAAGCTTACTTCACAGATAGTAGACTAGTTTCAGGAAGTATCATAAGCAAACGTAGACTGAGTAAACATCTATTTAAGCAAAGAATATATTTAATAGACTATCTTAAAATAATAGGTAGGTAATTTCGGTCGGTATATATTTTATATTCTTATTCGAATTCAAAGGCAACGGCTGCTTGATATTAAGCCCGTAATAAAGGCGAACAATCTACGAAAATTTGGAGATACCTACATTTACAATCAGATACCAATTCGTTTATTTTTGTTTTAGTTTCTGTGAAGCCAAGTTGAGCAAAATTGCTAGAAATTAAATAACAATACATTAATAGCTTTCTTCCAGAGGATTACAAGTATGAATGGGGCAGACCCAAAGACAATAATTAAACAATGGCATCGTAAAATGTTTCGGAAGATTCTTACCTGATAAGAGATATTTTGTGGAATCGTGGTGTTTTTTCGATTATGGCATTATTATGCCGACCCCTCCACGCAGATGATTTTAGGAATACCATTGCCAAAATGGAACAGTGTAGTTTTGCTTATTGGACTAGAAAGTACGTTAAAGTGAATTGGATAAAATCAAATTTACCGAGTGTAAGTATCTATTGAGTTTAATATTAGTATCATATTAATGAAATGAATAACGATTACATAAGATAACAATTTTATAATTTGTATACCTATAATAATATGTTTTGCTTTTATTTTAAGCAAATTTATAATTTCATCGTTTGGAATTTTGTCAAAATCATGGTCACCAAGTCCAAAATAATGCCTTAGTTTAAAACCCGAATAAGAAGGTTAAATAAAACTACTACTAAAGATACAACTAAAATTATTTTCCATTGAAAACTCAAATTTGAATTTGGTTTGCACAAATTTGGCTAGGTTACAAATAAGCTGTTTTCGCCGTTAATTTTAATTACTTTTAAAATATTTTATACCTTTCACTGCCATAGTTTTTCAAATGAAAACTTATTTTGGCGCGCTCAACAATAATTTTTTTGTGGTTATTAAATGAGATTGAGCTGTGACGCTTGGTTTTGTAACGCCTCGCTTAAAGTGCGCACGAGTCGACGAAGGGAGCATAATCAGTCAGAGCAATCTTAACCAGAGTTGTTTACACACAATTATGATTATAGAATTATATGGTAAATATTCGTATTAATTAATTAATTAGCACATAGCTTCACCTTGATGAAGTTCTTATTTCTATTTGTGGTCATAAGCACCCACCAGTTTTTTTTTATTATTAAGGTATGATTAAATTCGGGCTACCATATAATTCTAATAAGCTTTACTTAAATTATGCTTTCGACTTCCTTTCTAAATTAGTAGTGTACATCAGTGATAAAATATAAAAAAAGGAATAATGCGAATCCTAATTTAAAAGTTATTCCGAAAAAAAACCACATGGAAAAAGAATTATCATATTTTTTCTGGGCTTTCTTAAAATCTACAGGTCCGAATTGTTTTCAAAATCTAAGTTCAGACAAGCCCTTTCGAATAATGCGATGAAATCGGTCGATCCGTTCAAAAGTAATAAGAGGTTTACGTACATCCATATATACACACACATACATACAGATGTACGGACACCATCGCGGGAATAGTAAGGAAAGCTTCCTAGGACCTTAAAACGTCCAGTTCTGACTAAAGCTCGATTTTCGAAAAACGGGGTAAAGCCAATAACTTCCCAAATTTTCAATTTTATTAGCGGGCAGTTAAAAATCCAGGTCTCTATGTTTGTTTGTGTCATATATCATTGGGACACACGCCGTTTGGCGTGAAACCAGCTCAACTTTCGATCGTATAATAATATTAGAATTGACAAGAACAATTTAAATAAATCATTAATGTGCATTATAAAATGCTGTAGCTATTCATATAGGTTTCACACTTTTAATTGTTTATAACATTATATATTAGCAACATATTATATGCAGTGAAATGATCCTTTATGTAATAGTTTCTTATTAATTATGTAGCGATACGCAAATAAAAAAATGTTAATACTGGGAACACCAATAACGATTATTAGACAACGACCCTTTAAAATTTAATTGGCTTATCTTAAAAATTACCTTATCTTTAAAATATTCGTGTTTTATATGTTCGTGTCTCTTACCTCTGTCCATCCACCAAACTTAGATTATGGCTTAACTGATTTTCAGTTTGTAGTTAGTCCGTGAGAAAGTAACAGACTTACAGACTATACGTTGTATTTATAAGCGTTATATTGATAAATGCCTAACAAATTTCTACGTATGATACCACTAACTAGAAAGTACTTGTCTTTCTCAGCTACAACAAATATGAGGTATCATAATAGGTTTTGAATAATCTTTAAGTAAGACACCAGAGGTTGATGTGAAAATATTAAGTACTTAATACGAAAACAATAGGAATGAGTCTTATAGGATGTACGTAAACAATACCAACCCCCAAACAGGTAGTTTTTAAGAAGAACACAATAGGCGCAATTCGGGACAGAGTCATTGCTACACCCTATAATATAAAACTTTACCTGGAAGTGAAACAATTGAAAAAATCGCTCGTCTACAACTACGTAGTTCATACTCGATTCAGTTAAACAGAGCTTTTCTTCAGATACGCACAATATCCATCAATGTTTTCGTTGTTGTTAAATTTAAACCGTCGTTCTAATTTGTAGTAAATATGAAGTCTGAACTTGATGCTGCACAGGCGTTGTTAGACCTCCAGGGCAATGGCGAAATATTTTCAAGAAGTAATTGTGAGTATACTAATATTAAATTAATTAATATTTATTTAACGAGTCCATACAACAGACATTAGTGCTTCCTGTGCACAGATGCCTCCCACTGCTGGGAGTTCTGGGGTATATCCTTTAAGAAGTGTATTTCCTTTCCGAAGTTAAGAATAAACACTGCAATTTCATAACACGTTAGAACGTTATTCTAACGAAAATCTTGCGAAGATGTAAATCATACATTTCAATTATTATTACATCTGATAGCCTAGTGCATCTTAACAGTATACTGTTGATGTGCATGTAGAAAATGTACTTAATAAAGCTTACCGAATGCTAGGTTTCATAACAAGAAATACTAAACCCTTTGAGCGGAAAGACAAATTTACCTGCCTCTTTAATAGTCTAGTTAGATCTCATTTAGAATATGTGTCACCAATCTGGAATTTTTTTTATGCAATCTACATTCAAAAATTCGAAATGATTCAAAAAAAAATTTAAGAACTCTTAATTACCGTATCCGTATACCCCGCTTCTCGTACAATGAACTTTTAGTTAAACATAATACCTATCCTTGAGTAACCGTAGACGGTTAATTGACGCAGTAACGCTGTATCCAATTTGTAATGGTGAGATTAAGTCTGATCTGAGATTAATTTCCGTGTACCATCTATAGCCACTAGATCACAAAACTTATTTCACCTCTCTAAAACTAGGACCAATTGGTAAACGTGCGCCACTTCACAAAATATGTGAGTAGTAGGGATTCGCCGGTTCTGGCTCATCGATTCTGGCTCACTTGCTCGTGATGCCTACTAAAAAAAAAAAAAAAGAAGTTTGGTGTCAAACTGGGGGTTTTGATGTATTTCCGAGCGATTGCGCTGATCCGTTTTTCGATATCTCTTATAGTTTCAAAGTTAGCATTTTAAATTAAACAGATCCATAATCATTAATAATCACTGGTCATTTAGCTAATGATTGGTGAGCGACTCAATGTCTAAATTTCCATGAACGTGATACAGGTAATTTACTAATTACCTCTATCACATTCGTTACTACGATTAAAAAGACAGTTTCTGTATTTATTATTTATTTTTAAAACATGATTTAAATAAAGTATATAATAAAACATCATTGCAGATTGTATCATTTTCAAAATATTTGATGAAATCATTCAAACTCTTCTTATTAAACTTAAAGTATAGATACATTATGCAGTACTCGCCACACACTGCGGTATATTCATTCTGTACTCTTGCAGTATTGTAGTTATACATTCTGCAATTCCTTTGTAAAAACATCAGCTGGAATCCCTGAGGTGGACGACCATATGAATCGAAGTATTGTCCAATACCCTGCTCATCAATGTGTATTGCAACCCAGTGAGTGCCTGGCTTATTATCACTATCTAAATTGCTGACAATATAACAGGGCGTTACAACATATATCGGCAATCGGTTTGCCGCGTAAACATTATTTTTAATACTGGGATCGATTTTGTTCAAATAATTCTGTATCTCGATTGTATTCATATTAGTTGAGAACAGGGTCTTGTCAGTTGCGAGGATTGAATAGTTATGTGGATCATAATAACATAAGCACTCAATAAATAAGGCTTTAATGTATCTTATTCATGTATTTAAAACTTATATGGTTACAATAAAACAAAATATCATTACAAGCGATTCAAATATAAATCTATGAACATTTGATGAAATTATATTTTCATCAATTTTATTATAATATAAAAGCTGATTGAAAACGAACTTTGTACCTACATACTTACGTAGTCATTAGTACAATCTGGAAATGTTGACTCCATTAAACTATCAATAATTGAACTTATCATTTAAGTGCCATTATGTTTCACCATAATAAAACAAAATATCATTTTATATACATATTTTTATTATATAAATTTATAAGGTAATCTAGTATTTAATCAACATAAAAAATACACAAGGATACAAACGATTCAAACATTAATTATTATATTCTAACTGCTGTAATCTACAGAAATATTACGATTTTTATCAATTTCAATAACATTATCGAATTCCGCATAAACAATACAGTTAATTGTTTGTGTAAGAGCTGATTCAAAACGAACTTCTAATCTTACACTACCATGTTTTATAAGATTCCAATGACTTGAAGAATTTGCTGATAAATCGGGTGTTAAGTCGAAGGCTAGCAAGCAAAACCCTTTGGCATATTGCTCTCTTGATACTCCATTGCCTTCATTTAGGAAATGTATACCTGTTCCTGAGAATAACGTATGATAGACCGTAGTAAAAATATTATTGTCAAACGATGGCTGTAAGGCTTTTGAAGGTATCTGTTGTCCATCTATGTATAAACAAAATGTATTAATATCATAATTTTCGAAATTGAATGGGTTTTTTGTGAGACTACCATTAAAGGATGCATTATTCACAAAACCGACTATACACCTTTTGGGTATTTGGCCAAGGAATATGTTATCAAGGGTTTTCCCCTGAATGCCTGATGGTATAGTTAAAACTTTGACTTCTGCTCGCGTGATTGGATATTTTGCTGTGGTAGATGATAAAACTTTTTGATGTGCAAGTAGCACAGTTGGGTTGATTCGTGCTCTTCGAATAATAAGAGTTGCATCTGTAATAGACACTTTAAATTTATGGTCAGTTGATGAAGCCATGAGATTGAAATTTTCTCTAGAACGAACTAACTTTACGCACATGTCAACGCCATTAATCAAAAATTTTTCTTGGTTGAATAAATCTCCATGTAAATGTCCTATCATTTCTATTTCTTTGCTTTCACTAGCCAATTCTTGTCTTTTAATAAATCCTTTATTTTGTTCATCAGTTGCATCCATTTTTCCAGCTGTATCTTCATACCATAGACCACAAGTGAGATGAGAATCTTTTGCAGCAGGTGCATAATTCAATAGAGTTTCAATATAAGCTCGATATGCATATGTATTATTCGGTGGCGATACAAGTTTTTGATTTAAATATACATCAAGTTGACTGAAAAGTGTATGTAACCAATTATTAACTGGGGCCACAACTGTCGGTACTGTCAGTTTTGTATAATCTTGATTCAAAACTTTAGCTTTTATATGGAGTAAAGTATGGGATAAATCCACATAGTCATCACCTGCCCCAGGTACTTGAAATTCTATTGGTCCATCATCAGCAAGTGATGAAATGGGCTTATAATGAATCCATAGTCCACTTTCAATGCTAGTTTGAGTTGATGGTAATGCAAATAAATCCAATTCGGACTTAATGCATTCACAAGACTGACTATGTAAAAATGACATATTTAATCAGTAAATATATCTTTGATTTGTTTTTGATTCAATTTTAATTTTTTAATAGCTTTCGCTTTCGCAGTCAATGATGGAATGATCGCAGAACGACGTTTTCGTTTTGTTATATACCCAGATCCAAACATGTTGATATTATCTATTTTGGCATCAGCTTTTCGTTTCAAATTTGAGCTGACTTCTTTTAGACGAGTTTTTATTGAATCTTCCATGGGGCGTGCATTAACCATATCTGATAATATACCTACACCGGTACTTAATGCTTCTTTACCAATAGTTCGAACACCACTAGACAGTAGTGGTAAAATAGATCTAAACAGCCCCCCAAGAAAACTTCCGATTCCATGACCTCTTTGATACGGTGCTCCTTTATAAATAACTCCGATACCTGATCCGGCCTGGTGAGTATAATAGTGTTCATATGGACATGAAATATTATCACGTTTGCCGTACATTATAATTTTTGAAAGTGGAGTTTAATGCACACTGTTCCAAATTGGAATGGTATCTTTTGACCGGTGCTTGTTCTTATATCTATTTCAATTGTATCAAATTCTCTACGCATCACAGGTAGGTAATGGGGAGGAGAGAAAACGTGCATTTTGTACGCTCCATATATGTATTTTGAGGGATCCAATGGTATTATTCGTAAAAGGGGTGTCATAACATCTCCAACGATTTGAGGCTCCACTATGTCACAATAAACAAATAATTGAGACGGTAAACCCAAATGCAAATTAGCTGGACACTTTCCAAAATTTTTTTCAACGAGGTTCCTGTTTGGTTCGAACCCTAGTTGAAGACATAATTTAGGTGATAGAGTTACAGATTTTATGGATTCATCCGTTATCGTAGCAACTACAATCCTTGAAACCTCATCGCACTTAAATTTAATTTTTTCTCGAGTGTTATTCAGTGCCATCAAAATATGATTTATGTTATCGTAATTTGTGGCTGGAATATGTGTCTTGTAATAAACATATGACGGTTTACTTTCATTGGGTACTTGCATCAACTTTGTTATATAAATAATGTTTTCATGTTCTTGAACGGTGAACATAGTGCATGGGTACTGAAATTCTACTACTCCAACCCTCCATTCACCTTCTAGTATTGTTGGTTTTGGCAGTTTCGTAGAAAATAATGTTGTTGTATTATCAGGAAAATAATCCATAGAACTATTGCTTAGTAAAGTTAAATAAAAACTATCTTTATTCATATTTTTTTCAAAGTAGAAGCTAATATCCAGCTATTAAATTTATTTGGATAACCTCTCCACTTCACCAACAATTCTTTTCTGTTACCGGTATATCGAGAGCGTATTATTTTATCTATTTTGTATTTAGTAGTGGGGTCGAATATGATTTTTTGTAACTCTTTTTCATAAAAAGTACCAACTATCTCTTCGCCTTCTAAATCCTTTAAAGTAAATACTACAAACGGAGATCGGTGTATTATGGTAGATACGATGAATATTTCGTCACTCCAATTTGATTCATATCCTTTTTGGAAAATATGTTTATGTTTTGTTATTCTAACATAATCTCCAACGTGAATTCTTGGATTCACCATACTAATTGATGTTTTTATCTTACTTTCTCTATCATATAAATTTTGCCATACACTCATTATATTTGTATTATTAACATCACATGGACACATTTTTATACTAGAATGAAAACTATGATTATATGAATGCACTAGATATTGTAAAACATCAATGTATTTATGAGTATTTTTGTGTGTAAAATAGCGCCACATTTTCGTTTTAAGAGTTCTCTGAAATCTTTCGACAATACTTGCTTTAATATCTGGATTATTGGTTGTATAATAATTTATGTTTTTTAATTTAAAATATTTTTGTACATATTTGGAAACAAATTCAGTTCCTTTGTCAGACTGTATATGTGTAGGTGTAGTATTAGCTTCAGCAAAAATACTTTCAAAGCATTCCTTAACTGTTTCAGAGTTTTTCTTTTTCATTGCTCGAACATACGCATATTTACTAAAGACATCAATAACACAAAGTATGTATTTGAAACCATCATTATATTCAGAATAAGATCTCATATCACTTAAATCGGCCTGCCATAACTCATTAATATTAGACAAAATATATCTGTTACGAGAAAATTTTCTTTGAACAGGTTTATGTAATGTATATGTTTCTTGTGATTGTAACCACTTTAAGACACTATTTCTGTCCATTTTACCCTTCATTGCTTTTGACAATTTATCAATAGTGCTGTAGCCAGCAGGATGTGATGCATCATAATAAATTTTATTTATTTCTAATATGGGGTCCATTTTTCCCAGTCCGATCTTTTTTTTAGTTTCCCTGTGTACTTATTACTTGTTGGTGTAGAAAATTCTTCGTCAGGTACTGATTTAGATTCAACCTCTTTTAATTGCAAATGGTTTATAAAATCCACTCGCTTTGGGTTCCCGATATAAGTGAGTGGTACTTTTATTTCCTTCAAAGTTGTTGCGAATTTTTCCCAACCTATAGGTTCACTTTTCTGAAGAGCTCTCAAGGTATCACTCACCAAGTCCACAATATTACTCCCAGGTATTTTTTCATTATCTATAATCACGGTACCAGATTCATCCCAGCTTATTTTATTTTTATTCAAGGAAATCAAATTTAGTAAAAGTTCACCTTTTTTAGCATATGTTTTCGGTATTAGTTTCAGTATTTCAGAGCTCGTGTATATTTCCCCAATATTTTTGTTAACCTCCACTGATGTTTGAGAAGGAACTACATTTATTTTATTCACATCATGATTTATATAATCAGTATCGATTTCATTATGACCTTGATTAAAACCAATATATGAATCATTATCATTTATAAGTGGTATGTGGTATGGTTGTCGATCCTCTTTGACGAAGTTTAGATATCTTTGAAGGGTTTGCAAATATAAAATACATTTCTTTCGATCTTCTATGTCACTGCTTAAGATATTTTGCATATCAGTATCTAATCGAGATCTTGGCGTATCATTTTCTTTGTGTTGTTTTAACTTCTCCAATAATGATGGTTCAATAAGTAACATTTTTTTAGCATTATCCATTTTCTTAAATAAATGAATTAATCAACCCACTTAGAATAGAACCCAATATTATCGGTAGAAATGAACCTCCTTTTTGTACAATTATATTTTTTCTAATTTTATTCGTACCTTTTCTTACCAATTTTCGAAGAATATTTTTATATTTCTTTAATTTAGATTTTTCTTTCTCGGCCAATTCAACGTTACCCCGCAGTACGTTATGAATACATTCACAAATGTAATTTATTTCTGTTTTGTTACATGATTTTAATAAAGCTTTTTGATATTTTGGCTTCAGTTTATGTAGAGCAATTAACAAATCTTTATGCGTCTTTAAACGTCTATGCATCATTTATAAATGATCGAAATTTCTTGATTCTTACCATATTTAAACCCTTTTGTGGGTACATAAACAGTGCAATATCCATCGGATGGAAATATCTTTGTCTTAACGCGACACAATTCATTTGTTTCTTGTTTCAAATCAATCATTAAATAGCCATGAGCTTCATTGGTAGCATCTCTGTAAGAATCTTCCAAATATTTCGGATTTTCAGGGAATACTTGACGAGATAAGTATCGAATTTGGGTTTTATCTCGAGGATTTTTGAAATATATTATATAACTTGAGTTGAGTGATATATCTCTTTGTCCTTTACCTTGATGAAACAAATTTTGAGATAAATAAAACACACTTAAGTTTCTATGATGACTTCCTTTCGTGAATATATCAACAATACGACCATCTGATTCCCTCATCAGGTCATCAATTATTACAAGTTGAGGATTTTTTCCGTCAAACATAGATAAATCAGGTAAACCTTGAAGATAATTAATGTGGTTGAGATTATATAAAGGCTGCATTTCAGCAAAGCACCAGGTGATTTGGGTAAAATTTGCATCACAGATATCATTCAAAAATTTTATAAAATTATTTACGAAAACTGATTTTCCACATCCACTTGGACCAGCAACTATTGCAGTGAATGGATGATTGAAATGATGCATTATCTACTACGTCTATGTGTGTTAAGGTTTAGTATAGTAATGAAACAATCTGTTATTAAACCACCATTTATTTAAACAGAAAAATCTATAATTGAAACAATATGCATCATGTTTTACTCCGCAACTGAAAAATCTATAATTGAAACAATATACATCATGTTTTACTCCGCAACTTATACATCTAAATACAATAATCTCTCATTTGGTTTTTTAAAACTATAATAATTTATTCTTAAAATTTAATATAATATTTATTCTATTTTATGATGACCCCAAGCTAAGGTATCAATATTATTTGGTAAAATGTACCGTTTGGTATCATTAAATGACAGACTAGATTTATTTATTCTTTGAGTAAAAATATTATGCTTTATTGACTTAAATCTAAGCATTGAACAATATTCGTTCTTATTTTCAAATAAGCAAGTCTTATAATTTTCCATTTTCATATTCTTAGTAACACTTTTATTAACCCCCTTAGCTTTAGCTGTGAATTTTCCCTCAACATCTAATGCATACATTTTAGATCTAAGTCCTACAAATTCATTAAATATGTTACCATTGTTTTCATCTTTAAAGTAGCCTAACTTCTTTTTATTGAGTTTTGGATAGCCAAATATATTTTTTTCTGTATAGTCCGAGGTATCGAAACGCAAATGTAAATCAGGTTTTATATCTCTGTAAAAATCATCTGTAAAAATTTGATATATTAAACTATCAGTATCTGTGTACAATAATTTTAATTTGTTTTGAAACTTTTTAAACATATAGTTATAGTGAAAGTCGTACATTAGAGTTTTAGAAATATCCAATATACAAAATCCCAAATAAATAGGTTTATTATGGAACAATTTCGTCTTTCGTAATTGAACTGCAACCAAATTTTCATTAAAAATAGATAAACTATGGAATTCTGGCTTAGCAATTAAATCTTGTGCGCCTAGAATTTTACCCTGATTTTCCCAATGACTCAATAATTTTACATTTACTCTTTTTTCGATATTTTCCATTGTTTTTCCAAACACTGAGTTATTCATTAATTTATAAAAATCTTTTTCGAAATCAGATGTGGCTAGTTTACGCATGCTTGTATTTAAATCTATATAATATTGTAACCATGCGCATTGTTTGAATTTTAAAATTCTATGAATTTTTTGTAATTTTAAACCCATTGTCAGACATTGCTTTAAATTTCTGTAGTGAATCACATATTTAATTTTATTACGAAGGTTTGGAACTAATTTTATGTCTTTTGTATTACCAATACATATATTCTCGGGACATAAGGGTAGGTCAGAATGTAAATCATGCAGTTCAATAGGATATTCTAGATCTACTTCCAAAATAAAACCATATTCATAATCATCAGGGACATCAAAATTAGTTGTGACATCTACCCACTCAAAACCTCCTGTAGGAAGGAATTGAGACATGGCCCATCCGTAAAGGTTATTAGCATCAAGATAAGTTAAAAATGAGTTTGGTGTGTCTTTATCATATTCTCGCATATATTTGTTATTAGCTTTGGCATAACGATTGCTACATTGAGATACACCTCCTCGAATGCCCGATCTAATAAAAGCTATTTGTTCAAAGTCTTGAAGTAATTCTAATTTAATTTTTGTGCATTTTAACATAGCATCCCAACTTAACCCAGGTGCTGTATAATAATGAGCTGGATCTAGACCATATGTTTGCAAACATAAGGCTCGGAAATTTTCAAACACATCTGTTAAAAGTAAAACATCGGTTTTAAGATATAAATCAGAATAATCTGACATATTTTGACAATGAAAGTGTTGCCAAACATCCTTGGCATGTTCATAATCTTCATCGGAAATATGTGTGTCGGTTAATGTATTGTAAAATTTATCGCGACTAGGGAGTGCTGAAAGTTTTAAGGAATCATGTGATGACATAAATTCATATGGATAAATTCCTTTTTTTCTAAGACGTAAAAAATCATTATTATTTGGAAAATTATATTTTAATGTTTGAAATTGTTCTTCCTTCAAATTTTGAACAAGTTTGTCTAAACTACAAGGTAAAAATTTAAACGAATCAACGAATCTCAATTGAATTTTATGATTATTTAATTTTATCGTTTTTGCGAAAGAAATGTACTTTTCTTTCGTTTGTGGAATAATATCAATTTCCCCTTCAATAGAATTTAATGCATGAACAATAAAATGAGAGTCATATTGACTAAGATTGTGTAAAAAAACTGGAATGTGATAGGGGATTCTAAACTTTGTCTTACATACTTCGTGTGCAACTCCTCTAAAATTTCCTGTATGCGAGTCAAAGTATAATGCACATTCACCATTTAAATTAGATTGACATATAAAGCAGTCTTTACATTGTGAAATAATTTCATTATCATTGGAAGTCAAAGGTTTTGGACTTATGACAAAATAATTTTTTGTGCAAATCACTTCTATATCTTTATACAACTGATTCATAAAGACATGAGTACAATGAGGACCACTATATGTTTCATATTTTGATAAACTATCATCATATGAACATTTAATATAGTACCCAAAACTATAAACTTCGTGTTTGTGAACATTAGTTGTATAAGGTTTTGATGGATCGTTAAAGCATGTCTGAATTGGATTAAGGAAAGCTTCAAAATCCGCGTATATAACAAAGGGTATTTGTAACATCTTATTAAATTTATCAAATTTTAAGACATTGTTTGAAATTGGTTGTTCAAACCAATCTTTTAAAGTTTTTTCTGTATTAGGCAATTCCACTTTAATATGACAACAATCATTCAATTGATGAGCTGATAACTTATCATTTGTTGAGAAGTGTAAAAGACAACCGTCACAGATGTAGATTGCATGTTCATGGTTTGAAATTTGACCACTTACTAAACGCGATAGGTTTTTAATGTAGCAAAAATGATTAATTGTTCCGTGCGAAATAAATAATAAATTGATATGAACAATTTTCCGTGATTTTGTTAAATACAATGGACCAACTACTTCATGTACTTTCTTTTTACAATTGTATTCAAGACCAAAAACATTTACACTTAAATTATTTAACCTTTCTACTTTCTGTATATCTGTCATTTTAACAGGAAACGTAACTCCGTCAAAATTTAATTTATTTGAATATTTACTGTAAGATGAAACTCTCTGAGAGTTCTTAGTAACTGGATATAATGCAGAAAGCAAAGCCCATTTAAAGCATAAATCATCCGAGTTTTGTACATTTATAACACTTTTTTTTAATTTGATTTCTATAGGTAATTCAATATATGATTTTCCACGTAATGGATTGAATTTGTTTATATTCATGTCTAATGCATTTATTTTCTTAAGACTCCAACCACTATCTTTTTTCTCAAATGTGCTAATTTTAGTCATCAACATATCACATAAGGACGAAAAGAAAAAATTTAAATCCTCACCCTGCATTATAGTATAACTACATGTTTGAAATTCAAATTCATTAGAAATATTTTTTGTTTCTTGAACAAAATTAGCGTGCAGAATAAAATTAACTTTAAAAATTGTAAGCAATCGAACAGATTCCTCAAATAGTGAAATAATTTCATTTTTAATAGAATTCAAAAACATTTCTGGTGTTTCGAATGTTTGTAATTGGTTGGATTTACTCTTAATTTTATATGAGATAATTCTATTACCAAAAGCCGATTCGTGTACTGTGACATTTTTTAAAGTACTATGTAATTGCATTACGTTATTCTTATGGAGGTTACTTCTAAGATGATTTGCATAATATCTTTTCCTTATTAAGATTTGACATAAAGAACAGTTCACCATTTCATCGTTCACACTGGTGAGCCCCGATGATGTGGATGGTTCCCCTTGTCGTCCTCTCTTTGTACTTGTATCATTGTCTTCACTGCCTTGTAATACTGCACTTCTTCTCTTAAAACCTCCTCCACTTTGTAGAACAGGTTGACTACAACATAAGTGAATGATTTTAGCCACATTTCATCAATAATATAATACTAAATAATTTACAAAGAAAATAACTCACTTGATCATTTTTTCAACCTCATTACATACAAAGCAGAGTTCCATATCGTTATGTTTAATTTTCCAAATGATGAGAATATAATAATATTATTTGTATAAGAGAATAAATAAACTAATAACTAAACTGAACTAATATTTATGTATTTCTTCATAGCTACCTACTTATTATTAAAATTATATTTCTTATAATTTTCTGTTTCTAAAATTTTCTTCGTAACATTGTATAAAATCTTTTTTATGTCCTTATAACTTTCATTATTGTCGATTGTATAATATTTTAATCTATAATCAGCGTATTTCCATTGTTCTTGTGCAGGCGTGTTTTTTATTTTATTGAGATCATAGATTTCTATTTTAACCAAATGTGATGCATTTCTTCCGTCATCTGCATTAGTTGTAATGTAAATACTTCCATTCTCATGTGCTCTGGATATTGATGATGATATTTTCTTTTGTTTTGTTTTTTTCACTTCGAATAATGCATCTATATTTTCATTTGAGCTGGCCCTCTTCAAGGATTTAAGTTGAGGAACTTTTAATGAATCCTGACTATCTTCAGATAATGGATAGTAAAATGTTTTATATGTAGTTTCTTCCATTGTTGGGGTGAATGCATTCTACAACAACAATAAGACTGCTTTAGAATAGTATTATACATACATATCTTAATATAACAAATGATATTACTTTTTAATTTCAAAGTAAATAATAGATAAAACTTACCTCCATTGCAGCAAATCACTTAACAATTACACAACTTACAAAATATATAATAATTTGACTGAATACGCCACTTCAATGATTATTTTTCTGAACAGTTCTAGCATTTTATACTAAAATATCGTAAAAGTAAATTTGTTTATGATTAGTACTGGTTTTTAAATATTGTGGTGAAACATAATGGCACTTAAATGATAAGTTCAATTATTGATAGTTTAATGGAGTCAACATTTCCAGATTGTACTAATGACTACGTAAGTATGTAGGTACAAAGTTCGTTTTCAATCAGCTTTTATATTATAATTATTTTAATTAAAATTATTGATGAAAATATAATTTCATCAAATGTTCATAGATTTATATTTGAATCGCTTGTAATGATATTTTGTTTTATTGTAACCATATAAGTTTTAAATACATGAATAAGATACATTAAAGCCTTATTTATTGAGTGCTTATGTTATTATGATCCACATAACTATTCAATCCTCGCAACTGACAAGACCCTGTTCTCAACTAATATGAATACAATCGAGATACAGAATTATTTGAACAAAATCGATCCCAGTATTAAAAATAATGTTTACGCGGCAAACCGATTGCCGATATATGTTGTAACGCCCTGTTATATTGTCAGCAATTTAGATAGTGATAATAAGCCAGGCACTCACTGGGTTGCAATACACATTGATGAGCAGGGTATTGGACAATACTTCGATTCATATGGTCGTCCACCTCAGGGATTCCAGCTGATGTTTTTACAAAGGAATTGCAGAATGTATAACTACAATACTGCAAGAGTACAGAATGAATATACCGCAGTGTGTGGCGAGTACTGCATAATGTATCTATACTTTAAGTTTAATAAGAAGAGTTTGAATGATTTCATCAAATATTTTGAAAATGATACAATCTGCAATGATGTTTTATTATATACTTTATTTAAATCATGTTTTAAAAATAAATAATAAATACAGAAACTGTCTTTTTAATCGTAGTAACGAATGTGATAGAGGTAATTAGTAAATTACCTGTATCACGTTCATGGAAATTTAGACATTGAGTCGCTCACCAATCATTAGCTAAATGACCAGTGATTATTAATGATTATGGATCTGTTTAATTTAAAATGCTAACTTTGAAACTATAAGAGATATCGAAAAACGGATCAGCGCAATCGCTCGGAAATACATCAAAACCCCCAGTTTGACACCAAACTTCTTTTTTTTTTTTTTTAGTAGGCATCACGAGCAAGTGAGCCAGAATCGAGGAGCCAGAACCGGCGAATCCCTACTACTTATGTGCACTACATAATCTCATGTTGAATAACATTGATATGTTTTCGTGCTCCCTTTTTACCTATAAAACTAACCTCAAGAAAATATTCAGTACTAATCAAACTTAAATCTTATTATTTCTGTTTTCTACATTCTAGTTTCAGAATTATATAGCTGACTTTTACCAAGTTTTACTTACCTTTGCTACGATTAACTTGTATTGTAAATTGTACATGCACGCTTGCACCTAAGCAGATGTCGCTTTTATCTTTAACATCTATGTTCTCAGTGAGACGTTCCAAGGAAATAATTGTAATTATTTTAGTTAGTTATAATTTGTATATGTATTTAATCTTTTGTTTCTGTTTTTGTCTCCAATAAAGTAAATAAATATAAACGTATTTTGTGAGTTTTAAAAGCAATTGTATAAAATATAATAACTAAATTTAAAAACATGAAGCAGAGTTTCTTGTAACAGAATCATCCTGCCACCATAAGTAACGCCCGTTCACGAGCATGGCGCATAGGCCAGCCATCGCCTCCCTCGACCATATTTTAGGGAAGGGAACCCGTCCCACGTCGCCGCCTTAAGCAGTGAAATTTAAGCGAGTATGACGAAGCCTGTCACGAGAACTCAACCAAACAACAAAAAAAATGTTTATCTACGTATTATGTAATGTTCGCTATATATATAACTGTTTAAATAAAAATATATACTTTATCTCTATTAGCCTTTTAAATTTTTCAGATGATCGATGGACTCGTGGAATCAATGATCAGGCACCCTCAACAATTTCAAAACTTTTTAACAATTTATTAACATCTAAAGTAAGATAATTTATTATTTTTTACATTTGTTTTTATATAACATATATTCAGTTTTTTAATTATATTATTGAAAAATTGTTTAAGTCATTCAAATGCCAAACGAGCGCGCCAAAAAACCCCATCAGACAGACTCAGGATAGCTGTTCAACTAAAAAGGCAAATCAGAAGAAAACTTGCGATAAAGGAACACAAACAGAATTCGAATATCAGTTACCAGAAATCGAGAAAATGCAATCGATTATTAAAGATCTCTGTTCCAAAATAGAAACTTTAGAGAGTCAGCTGAAAACAAAGGCATCTGAAACATTATCAATGGATTCTTTTGAGAAAGATTCTGATACCTCGAGTGATTATTCCATTCGTCGTCGTAAACGCAAAAGAACCAGCACAAAATCCTCAACATTTGTCGTAAGTTTCTTTTTAATAAAATAGATTCGATAAAAATGATATTATTTTGAAGAGTTTTCCGATCTAAAAAAAAGATATATGAAAAAGGTTACGTACACACATAATCAGCTAAACAGAAAGAATCTGAATAACATCCAAGCCTAACTATTATTTATTTTCCGCATTATTTTACATTGCTAACGAAATGAATAGAAGTACATACCTAACAATTTTTATATTCTATTAAATTTTTCACAGGAGTCAGACTTTGAAGATAAATCAGGCGTCAGGAAACAATTTAATTCCTCTGATCCAGACTTTAAAATTCATAAAGAAGAAACACCACTAAAACGACTATTGAAAGCAAAAGATATGAACAAACTTACGAGCAATGGCGAAATGGTAATGAATAAAATTTTGAATTCATTTATGGTGTGTGATAATTTAATTGATTAGGTACTCATTGTTAATTGTTTTTTCAAGGTTTCATTAGGCGACGGAAATGCATTAGTACCGGCAAGATTAATTAAATATATGGATTGGTCGTCATATACCAATGTCACCCGAAAATTATTGACTGCAGTATTTTCTCGAAAGTAAGTTGTTTTTTTGCAAGCAATCTCTGAGTACGAGTGGGGTGATTCCTTAGGTGACCAGCTAAGCAATTGTTATTTTTAGGCCACGTCCACCTTACATCTAACTAAAAAAAGGGGGTAAAAAGCTATGTAATGAAAGAGAAAGGGTATGTTTAGGAGACAAGTGAAAGATATATGAGTACTTCTTCGAATGTGGATCGTTATAATACAATATTGTCCTAAAACTATCTGTGTTAAATTGTTAGCGTGAGTTACATTTTTTAGTTATTTTTAGAGTGCTAGCAACCCATTCGTTAACCGGTAAACCGTCTCCGGCATTTCCAAATAAGCCTCCAAAGAAGAAATTAGATCCAGCACTGGTGTATGACATTGTACAGACTGTTGTTGAAAAGTGTAGTGTCCCAGAGAACGTTGTAAGGTAACTAAAAGAAAACTATTACTTACTTACTTATAAGCTAAATACTAAACATAGTTGTTTTGAGAGATACCATATACTTAAATTGATTAACACTTTAAATACACAATTCATAAATAATACAACTTATTATAATAATTGTTTAATACTTTTCAGAACAAGTATAACCACGAAATGTGCAGATGAGAGTAAAATGCTTCGGAGTCGTCAGAAAAATCTCTCTAAAAAGAAAGCCGTAAAAAAAGAAAACATATCACCGTCAGAAGATTCAGCAGATGACTCTTATTCGGATTAGAAGTTTATATAAAGGCTTTATTAAGAATAGGTAGGTACTGTTTGTTTATCGACTTCTTTTCTTTCACTTGTAAGGACTTTCCACATACAGCGATATTCATCCAGTGAAAAAACGCGAAATACAGAGAGCTTGATGAATTTTATGTACAGATCAAATAATCAAACGTAGGTAAACAGACTGCATGGAGTTATCCGTTTTCTGTCCTGATCCACTGCATGTCGGTTCTACATCAATTGAAATATGATCGAATAAAAGTTACAACGAAATACTTGAAATTGGATTACTTATCGAGATGTTTTCTGGAATACGGGCTTGAGAGTCTTGAGACTATAGTCTAATGTTTATTACATTTAGTTTAGCATAAGTCGTAGTCACTTTGCACGTAATACATTAATTATTCCAATCGACAGTCAGCGAAACAGGAGATTCTTATTCTCATATTTCTGAGTGTAAAAGATTCATTCGAAACCCAAAATTAGTGAGGCGTGAGCTTAATAATGTTTATCTACACCCATGCTTTAAATCCTCTATTAAAGATTCTGAAACAGTTAGCTTATTGCCAACATTAAAACACCCAATGTTCTAATAACCATTACATCATCCAAAAGAGTGTTGTAAAGTTGTACTAAATTTCATAACAACACTCCTATGTTTTTTTTATCCCTTCATGCGCAAAGAGTTTCAACATACAGCCACATTCTTATTGCTCGATGCGTGGTACCTATCTGTATGAATTTCAAAAAAAGAACATTTTCGTTTACGCGCGCTCCACACTCCCAGAACGGCGCGCGCCGTAAAAAAAAGTAGGTTTTTCGAATCCCCGCCATTTTTCTTCGATATTTTTATTGTTTTGTTTACAAAAAATGAGCGATTCATTTTAAACGCTGCAAAAGAACATTATATTCGAGTGAATTTTAATTATTGCACTATACAAAATGTAAATTACTAATAAAATAAATAATTGTTTCATTAATACATAGTTTATTTGTATATAATCAGTAATGAATGACATTAAAACACCAGTCCTAGTATTGCTACCTAGGACTAGTAGTAACCTAATATCATCCATTATTGATTATTTATTTTAGTAGTAATTTACATTTTGTATAGTGCAATAATTAAAATTCATTTGAATATTATGTTCTTTTGGAAATTAATCGCTAATTTTTTGTAAACAAACCAATAAAAATATCGAAGAAAAATGGCGGGGATTCGAATAACATACTTTTTTTTACGGCGCGCGACGTTCTGGTGGTGTGGAACGCGCGTAAACCAAAATGTTCTTTTTTTGAAATTCATACAAATGCCATGCATCGGGCAATAAGAATGTGGCTGTCTGTTAAAACTATTTGAGCATGAAGGGAATGAAAAAAAATAGGAGTGTTGTTATGAAATTCAGTACAACATTACAACACTCTTTTGGGTGATGTAATGGTTATTAGAACATTGGGTGTTTTAATGTTGGCAATAAGCTAACTGTTTCAGAATCTTTAATAGAGGATTTATAGCATGGGTGTAGATAAATAACTATAACTCACTTCCTGCTTTTGGTATTTCAATAACCCATTTGCGTAACGTATTTTATCTATCCATCTATGGGATGACTTATTGATATTTTAAGTTTATAAGATTTTCTAAACGGACTTAAAATTGAAGATTTGGATATTGAAATTCAAATCTAGAATTGTTTGCTGGTTGAATTAAAGTCTACTCCAAATACATAATCTTAGTTAAGAGATCACACATCAAAGCAGCCGTAGCCTATAGCCGCCTAATGCAGTAGGTAACACAGACTTTGTCAGAACTTCAGCTGCAAATACAGATACACTTATAGCGTTGTCTTTAGTGCAGATTCCGGAAGCCGTGTCAATACATAAGTCTTAGACCATGATCAAGTGTACTGTTGCCTCTCTATAATAGTATATAGTGCACAGTTACGAAGACGCCTTCTGAAATACGGATCTTAGTATCTACCCAATAGGTTTCCCGTTATTACTTACCTAATACTAAACTTACGGGTAGGAAGTCCTAAAAATCATACAGGATAAGATGTATTTTGCCAAGAGTATGCGTGGCTTATTTTACTTTCAATCTGATAAACAAACTAACACACGCAAGATTAATAGGTAGTTACCTACCTAATAAAAAAAACAAATTGGTTGTCTGTAAAGTCGGTTTACTGACGATAGTTGAACGTGACAACGTCTTAAGAAAATACTGATGGAATGGTAGCATTTTTCAAAGGAAAATTTTAATTTCATTTGTTTAATAGATTTGTATGTATATAGAGAAGGAGGTAATTGGAAATCACAATGAAATTGAACAAGTTAGATTTATTTGTACGCATAAATACAATTATGTCAATTTTTTTCTTATAATTTAATAGTTTTTACAAGTATAAATGTGCGTTGAGCAATTGTTTTACAACTTTTAAACATGTGTAATATTTAATTTCTTACAATCTGTGTTATTCTGATGTCGAACGCTGCCGAACGCAAGGCCGATTGTGCTTCTTTGTCGCTCGTTCCGCGCTCTCGCTTGCACTTCAAGCCTTACATGGAACGCCTCAGAGCGAGGTAACGTCGCACGAGTCATGTTTTTTCGTGCGTGCAGCCGGCTCCATCGAATTATAAGACGTTGTCACGTCAATAAATAGTTAGCAGCTGCTACGCTCTACTCTTTCCATTGCTAATGCTTTCCTAAAACGTATAATTTAAATACATACTGTTATAATATTGTGCTTGTTGCAGATTGGAGTAAAACTAACAAGAAATGAAATTGGCAAAAAAGAAGTATTAAAATTTATTTTATTTGTGATAAAATTAGTAAACTGTGATAATTTAAAATGCAAAAGCGACATTTTATACGTTTCTTATCTTTTTATTAGTGTAATATTGGTGCTAACAATGAAATGGTTTGATGCAATAATAATGATGTGTACATAGCTACCTAATTCTTTTATTTCTGGATTCTTATTCTAAAATATAGACTGACTGTCGAGTCGGTCAGTGGCTATTTTTTTATTATTATTAAAGTACCTATTATCATTAGAATAATAACGCTTACAACGTGAGTAGGCCCAAGCGAAATGAATCGGTTTCAATGTGGTCTTTTAAGACCACATACGTTTCCTGCCGCGTCAGTGTATTCTGTCAAGTTCCAGTACAGTAAGTGCGCGAAATTTAATTGAAGAATTTCACGTTCATTTAATAATTTTTAATTATTTAATAGTTTTTACAAGTATAAATGTGCGTTGAGTGACTATAGCAGACAAACTGTCCAAATAGTTTTGCGGGACTATGTTAGCTTTTAAGATTCTTTCTGTAAATGATTAATAGTATAAATAAATAAATAATAAATAAGGATAACTTGGAAAGATTTTAACATTGCATGGAAAATCTTTCATATCATCAAGTTTTAGTTTTAGATGACCCTAACGAAGCTTATGACACGTTTATTGACATATTTAAATTACTTTTTCACTTAAATAAGTTATGCTTTCCATTTATAACAAAGACAATAAGAAGCCAAAGAAAACCCAATTGGAGAAGTAAAGGTATTCGACTATGTAGTAAAAGAAAACGAAATCTGCTATACATCGGAAAGCCAAAATATGTAAAAATAGATAAAATCGAGAAAAAATAAAAAATTTAAAACACTATCACGTAGACTAAAAAACATAATTAAATTGACACAACTACAGCAAAATACTTATAAAATACACAACTCTGAAAATAAATCAAAAGCAACGTGGGCAATAATTAATAGATCGAAATACAACTATCCGAAAAATTACATTACTAAGATTAACAATCAGAAAAATATCATAACTCAAGCTGAAGACATTGCATCGACTTTTAATGAATACTTTGTAAATCAGTCACAAAATTCTTCGCCAAATTTTCAAAGTCAGCTTGGTTCATTATGCAAGGTACCGGGGAAAACAACTAGTATGTTTATGGGTCCGGTTCTACCTCAAGAGATTGTTAAAATAATAAAATCACTAAAAACACACATGGTGTAGGTTATGATAGCATCCCCACAAAAATAATTCAGTATGTTGCTCATTATCTCTCAGAACCGCTCAACCACCATTTGAGTATAGTGCACGGAGTTTTTCCTGAAAAATTTAAACATGCCGTGATAAAACCTCTTTATAAGAAGGGCAATACAGAAGAATTGAAAAATTACCGTCCAATTGCACTGTTACCAATCTTCTCTAAATTTTTTGAAAAGGTAATCTATAAGGAAATCTATAACTATTTGGTTAAAAATGACGCCTTAGCAAAGTAACAAAAGGGTTATCAGAAAAGTAAATCAATTAACATGGCAATTTACGATTTTTTTAAATAATTGTTAATTGTGTAGACGAACGTTTTTTTAATTTGTTAAAGTCGTATTTATGTGGTAAAAAGCAAAAAATAATGCGCATCTGTGGAAAAACGAAAAATGAAATCACAACAATCTTCAGAGCTCACAGTTTTCCGAGGCGTTCCACAGGGAAGTGTGTTGGGCCCTTTGCTCTTTTTGTTATATATAAATGATATGCCTAAACACGTTCCATACCCAATGACATTGTTTGCTGATGATAGCACCTTAATTATTAAATGTACTGATAAGGATAATTTTGAATCGCACATATATCACGCCTTGGATAAGACAATATTGTGGCTTAATGCAAATAAATTATTAGTAAATCTAAAAAAAACTAGTTTAATGCAATTTTATTTAAGAAATAATAAATTTAGAAATCTGCAAAATTAAACAAGAAGATCAATATATAAATGCAACCAGAACAGCTAGATTCTTAGGTATAACAATTGATAATAAACTAACCTGGAATCAACGGACACAATTGTAAAAAGGGTGAACTCGCAAGCATACGCAATATTTCATCTATCCAAGATTACCCATATAAAAGCCCTACTGTCTGCATATTACGGGTTAGTTGAATCTATACTTCGCTTTGGTATTATATTTTGGGGCAACAGTAGCGGAGGCCATGCAGTACTTCTTTCACAAAAAAGCTGTATAAGAGCTATGTTTAAATTAAAAAGGACACAAAGTTGCGTACCCTACTTTAAAAAACATAGTATTTAACGTTACCTGCGCTATATATTCTGGAAGTAGCTGTCTTCGTAAAAGACAACCCGCTACTTTTACAAAACGAGATCCGAAGGCCAAACGAGAAATTTACGTTTTGAAAATCGCTTATGTCTGGAGAAATCAAACACCACTTTAAAACACTCAAGTATAATCTGCATGGCACAACAAATTTATAATAAATTACCAGAGCATGTGAGAAACTGGCCTAAAAGGGAATTTAAACATAAACCTAAAATATATTTAGCGCATAAATGTTATTATAACATCGGTGAATTTTTAATAGAAAATGACTTTGAAGCCTTGAAGTAACTTTGACAATTAAGTATTTAGTAACTGCGTATTTTGAACATAGTTTTTATATTAACTATGACATTTATAATAATTATTCTTAATAATGTTATCGTCGCTCTTATTTTTAACTTCATGATGCAAATACTTTAATTTAACTTTACTTAATGATGTAATAAATTTTGTTTTATGATAATTATTATTATTTCATTATAATATCTATATGTCAAATATTGGTATGCTCAATAACGGGCACGACTTGAAGAGCTAAAATATATTTAAATCATCTTTAATGTATTACCCTAGTCAACAAATAAAGATCTAACTTACTTACTTACTTACTTTCTTTCTCTCTCTAACTGTTTGGATGAAAAGGTAGGTCTTAGAATAATGACACATTCTAAGAGGTAGGTACTAGGTACGTGACGTGATTTAAGTGAATATTTTGACGTTTGACAGTTTGAGCGACCAAGGCGAAGATGTAATATTAATATCCTCTTTGCTACGAAGTGCGAGATAATTTCGGTGTTCGAACGGTGGTGGGTGATTATTTTTGTGAGAAAGATGAGTGTTGATGTTTTGTTATCAAATATGCGATTACTTCCGTAATTCGTGATTATCTTAATCGATTTAAAGTGTTGACGTTTTTAAATAATGTCAAACAGCATTGATTTGTTGATATCTGTGCCGCGTTCATCTTTAGACGATTTCAATAGTAAATATCTTAAATTAGTCGAAGCTTTTTACTATGTTACACTGTCTGAAAATAAACTAGTTTCCCCAAAAACTAATAAAGACTGCATATTCTTCGATGTTCATTTTAATTTGAGCCCTTCGGATGAACATTTTAACCCTCAAGAAATAATCGACAGAATACAGGTAAGCACTAAAGTATTACTAATTACGTGTTAATTAAAACAACAATCGCTTGTAAAGAAGCGGTGGTATTCATTGTACCTATTTATTACATGTTACAGTACTGTGTTGACTAAATAGTACAGTATTATTTTATCTATCCATTTTATCACAAATTAGAAGTTGGGACATGAAAGAGTACTACATTCTAATTATTACCAAAGTAATATGCTTGTAAAGACATAAAGATAATAATAAACCTAAAAAGTTGTTTGTATTATAGGTACTATGTTTAAATACAACCCAAAGTTGATATAAAATATACTCACTTTAAAAAAAATTATATTAAAAGTAAAATAATTAATGAAAGTAATATCAATGAGAATAAATTTTGAGTTACTTGACATAAAATTAAACTGCTTGTTTCCATACTATGTTATCTTAATTGTTATCACAGGTATTTTAAGATATTTATTTAAATATTGATTACACTTTGGTCATTTATAATATGCATAAATTGTTGTTTATGTTACAAAGCTTATTATTCTATTTAAGTTTGATGTGTGTTAAGATAGATGCAAAAAGTCTGAGACAAAAGAGTTTCTGGTGATAAAAGTGAATATGCTAATCATAGTGAGTAAGACAATGAATCACATTTGAAATAAAAGGAAGTAATAAATACTGTTTTTGCTAATTTTAGTGTAAATCAAGGTCTGTTTTGTAGCATTGGCATTATACAATTAACCACAAAAGTGTAACTGTGTACTGTCACACTAAATGTGTTCCAGGTTTATATATTATATATAAATTGATTAAGTATTATTTTCCACATATTTAAAAAACTTCTACTTAATATTAATTATGTTGTTTTATCCTTAACCAGCAACCCTTGAACCAGTAGCATGGGTCATAAATTGATGCCACATGGTTCATTACAACTGTACAACAAATCATCATTTCTGTTCCAAAAAAGCCAATTGCCAATCCATAAATGATGTACATAGCTAAACTACATTTTTTTTCAAAATATGCAGTCCTATTTGACACATTTTCAAATGATATTTTTTTAAGAAACAAGTAATTTTTGTTTCTTGACCGTAATCATCATTTTAAATATGTAATCATTCTATATTAATAAAATATTGACTGGTATACAAGCCAATGGCAGGTGTGTATATCTTCCTCTATACATAGATGGTATCAATTCTAATACAATTTTTTTTTTCCAAAAAGCAAATAAGGCAATATAAGTAGAAGGTAGTGCTTATTAAGACAAGCGAGTGAATAATTGCAGAGGAGTGCATTACTTTTTAGAAATCCTAGCAACCTCGCGGCCTGTTTAAAATTTGTGTCCACTGGCCTTTTGAACTTTAATTTTGTGTCCATGATAATACCTAGATCTCGAATCTCATTTACTTCCTGCAGACTATACAAGTTTAACTTGCATAAGGAAAGTTTTGATTTTCCTAGCATATTCAATGTGATAAGATGTATTTGTATAATCATTCCATTCAAATCAAGATCACTTTGGATTAGCTGAATGTTATTGACTGTGTAAACTGTCCTAAATATTTTAAGATTGTCAGCAAAAAGTAAGTAGTTAGTGATGATTGGAAGAGACAATATCATTTATGAACACTGAAATTAAAATGGGTCTTAGGTTAGGTTAGGATTCTTGTGGCACACCTGAATTCGCAAAATGCTCTCGTGAGCAGTAACTGTTAAGAATCACATTCTGAAGTCTTTTTTATAGATAAGATATGAACCATTCCAACAAGGATCCACCGACCCCACTTTGTCTTAGGTTTTGTATGAGACAAGAATGACTAACATTGTCAAAGGGACTTGAAAAGTACATATAAATTGTATCCACTTGTTGAGCTCTGCCATTTCTTTACTAATTAAGACATAAAGGCCACTAAATTTGTTTATATAGAGCATCCCTTTCTAAACCTATGCTGGATTTCGCAGATTTTGCTTTCAAGATGGCGTATAATTATCGGACAGACGAGAGACTTGAATAGTTCAGAAATGAATGACAGTATAGATATAATTTTTTACGTAATTGTTATACCCTTTTTTTGTACACTGGCACGATTTTTGCCCTTTTCCACAAGTCAGGGAAAACTCCATCAATGATTGACTTGTTATAATTAATAGATACAGATTACCGTCAGACAGGATCACAAAGTTTTATGAAGACCGGAGTGATTGCATCTGGACAACAGCCCTTGAACACATCTAGTTTTATAATCACACGTGTAATTACGCTTTCTCTAAACTTTATGGCACTCAAATACTTCAAGCCATTTTCATTTACGTAATCAATACTTAATATTTAGCTTATCGCACAGCATTATTGATATTTAATTATATTTCAAATAACACACTGTGATGATTTTTCACCAATATTCTATATTTCGATTATGTAAAACTCAGTCTCGTAACAGAATTTCGCGAGTCCACATCTGAGGATGCCTCATGTAGAGTGGAAACACGCGTTTCACAATTATGGATTTCCGCAAAATAACGCCTTATTCAATAAATTGTCTTAAATAAAACTATCATCTGTCCAATAAGACTTCAAATGTTAAATAGATTATTGCCTGTCATGATCATTTACGGCCGTTTTCAATAACGTAATCTCTAGTTGCGGATACATTGCTATCACCGTTTAATAACAAGATCTTATGTATCTATAGTTATCTCCAATATAGTTATAGTCCAATGCTATCTGTCGATAGGTTATTGAAATGCAAGTAAGCGTAAAAGGATAGATTTGTCTACCTCTAGTAAGTTAAACTAAGGATAGATAGGTTATTGAAAACGGCCGTTAGTGTACTTAACTAGGATTGAAATTGCTAATTTCTAAGAATATGACAAAAAATAGTTTGATCCAATGTCTAGTAAACTTTAATTTTCTGTTTATCCATCCATAGAACAGCCACCCCAGATGTACAAAACAATGTAGATGTTTGAATCAACACACTCTCGTAACACCAATTACTAATAATATACTGAAGTTTCCTTAAAAAAATTGTATTATAGAATTAAATTTTTAAGTACACTTTATAATGAATCTTTTGACACGAATGAACTAAAATAATAATTATTTTAATTAATCCATTAATATTACTTATAGTCTACTAAGTGCTGACCCGGCAAACATTATTTTTCTATATAAATTAAGTACCCTGCGCTCATTATGAATTGTAATGTAATTAAATGTGTCATTGATTGAATTATTTGTATCATGAATATATAAATATTTCTAAGTCAAGAAAATAAAGGTTCTAGATAAGTAATCACCAACTAACATATAATAAAACCTTCACCGAAACAGGCTGTATCTTATGTTATATTATTCTGATCGCTTCAGTTTATCTGGAAAAAAAAACAGCTCTCCATTTATTAGTTTAGATAACATGAAAAATAAAAGATTTTTATTTCCTTTATAAGCCTTAAACCTGAACGACACACGGCACACTTATTATATATGCAATAATTGGGACTTATCTGGGGATGATGGATGGAAACATGTCTCCGATGCTGATGATTAATACACTGATAGGATGCGCGTCTTGGTTGGGTGACAGAGGTCAGTGGTACGTTTGTTTGGGGGCCACCTGGCTTGATCAGTGGGCGCGAAACCCGGATCTAGACTCTAGAGTGCCCCTTCACTCAAACCCATGCGTGGACGTGAACGGTGGAGGTGTAAACCTGCGCCGATTGCCGACCCGACTGCGTATGCGACGTTCGACGAAGCGAAACGATAGCTCAACGTTTAGTCTTGCCGCGATAAAGCGCGCGATCGCACAAGCGCAATGTCGCTGCCGTTCGAAACAAACAAATAGCGATACGATCCTATTATGTACGCAGTCGACAACTCCCAGGTGAGCCCAGAGTTTCACAATCCGTTTCTCAATCCGGATTCGAATCATGCGTTGTTGGTGTCACGTCCAACCAACCGGATGTCACAGACGCTCCCGGAAGTGTACCGGTTGATTAGCGCGTAGGTACGTTGCGACATGCGGCAGTGTTTCAATAATGATCAATTTACGATGAGATTGAAATGTGTCCCCGACTTGGTGAGTTTGATATATTTGTAACATCATAGTGGGTTCCGGGATCGCAACATCAATTGATTGGATACCAACATGTTAAATGACATTGCGTTGTGAGTCGGTTTCAAAAATAACCGATTTGTTAATACGGTTTATTTTTTTACAATAATGTGGCCTATCCATTATCATACAGATCCTTTGAGTTCACACTCGTAATGATAAATTTGAGAATGGCTTGCAAATTGATTGCATGTCGTTAATTTTCAATTAGTGATATACTCACTGCTGCACATTTAAATCATTGTTTAGAAATTCATAATATTACCGATGGATTCTGTTTAAAATCCATGTAAATTGACTGAAGAAAATTCTCTAACGTTTAAACTAACTTTAAAGTGAAAAAATTAAAATGGAACTAGAAAACCTTAAGAGTTATCGAGTACTGTGGGTGCATCAATTAACACGAAATAAATAAAGGTACAATAATAATAATACTTTTTAAACATCTGTAAAATGTTATGTATATAGCTTTAGTTTAGAAGAAAATATAGCTATTAAGCTAAACAACAAAAGGCAGGGTTCTTGTGATCCAGTCACTTGTAGAATTAATTAAAATTAGGCTATAATAGACTCGTTGTATTCCTTAAATGAGGATTTAATGGTGTTCCACTATAGTTCAAAATCAGTAAGTAATTCAATAAAAAATCTTTCTATGTTTGGGGTTGTTGCACTTAAAAGTTTAAATACTGTGGCTGACTCCCAGCCATGTGTTTGCTACATTCTTATTAGTTCATAACCGAAATATTTAAATATGTTAAGAAAAGTTCGACACCATTTTAATTTTGCCCATTGAACACACTATAAGTCATTACTTATTTTTTATTTTGATCAAGCAAAGGGATACGGGCCATACTTTGCTCGGAGATACATTTTGATTGTAACACTAATTGAATTGACATAATAGATAACATGAACTTAATGTATTTGGCATTGATCTCATGACTCGGTTATCTTATCCACACATTACTTAATTTTTACGGACGTAGACACCGGCCATGGAGGTCGCTCATGGGAATTCGTCGACCAGTGTCGAAAGAGACTTGTACCTTCTACCGTGTTCCCTTGTGAGGTCACGAAATGAGTAACTGTTCCTATTTAATCGCAATAGTTTCTCTCACCATCGCATCGGAATAAAGTCTTTTAAATCTCGAGCAATCGCCAATTCCGCGGTCATGTGGAGGGTAAGACGCATTTGTCTTCGAAACTAAGTATAATCAACAGAGCGACACAGTTGTATCGCTCGCAAAGTCGCAGGTTTGTCCAGTTGGCCACATACACCTTTATTTATTTATTGAGGCACACAAACGAACTACAATTAATTATAATGTAAGTGATACAGTTTACAGTATTTACACGTACATATATTATCTGTATTGTAGTTCACCAATAGCGTGCACAGCATATTTTATTACATAGGTAACAAAATTATAACATCTTAATAAAGCATCAACATACAAAGTTCCAACTTAAAGAATTTTAAAACAGTACTTGAATTTTGCCATACTTTGACTAAATATGTCTAGATTTTATTTTTCTGTGATAATTAATCATACGTATATTAGGATTCATCATCAGCTGGAAGACGTCCACTGCTGAACAAATGCCTCCCCAAAAGATCGCCGTGACGATCGGTCGTGCGCTGCCCTCATCCAACCTATTCCAGCGATCTTGAGCTGATCGGTCCATCATGTGGGGGGCCTCCCAACACTACGTGCGGGGCGTGTCTTATGGCGACCCGTACACCCTTACATGACAAAAAAATCGCTTAAGTTTCTCCCATACTGAAACATGTCAGTGACCAGTGTACACACTGTTTGTTGGTTAAAAAAGGAGTGTTGTACTTTTTTATTCATCCTCTTCATCATTTTGTATTATGTACATCGTTAACTTATATTTATATAGCTTTTTTTTTTTGATTTTATCAATATCTTTTGTAGAGTGCCAATGAGCTTCTTGTCGTTAATGCTCAACTTTAACGGTAAAGAAATCTATAACTAACATTCATAAGTGTAATTTTTTTGACCTACGTAATATAAGTTTTGATTTAATTGAACAAAATATTTTTCTTAAGTTTTTTTATAGTGTACCATCAACTAAGACAACACAAAAGAGTAAGAGAAATTGCCGATAGAAGTGTAAACTTAGAACTTTTAGTATTAAAATTTGAAATTTCATAATGCTTAAAAACAATTAAATTAATAAATTCAATTTATTTTTAAATTTATTTACAATAATATATTAATCAAACAAAATCACAATTTCAAGAATGCAGAGAGCAATTTGTGTTATAAGATATACAAAGCACTAATGTTGCACAATATGTCAGCTGTATGTACAGATATACTGCTATAAGCACTTTAGTGGCGCGGACTCCGAGATTTCACCCATCCAAAATGTGTCTAACTATATTATCGCGTGCATGGGCATATTCATGAGCATGTCGGTGACGGGAAACATAAGATTTTCGCCTACCAAAAAGTGCCCCACAACGCTAAGGAAGTTTTCAATTTAAAAACCAGTGTGTACTAAGATCACATGACATAAGTTTAAGTTCAACGAGGCGAGATGCATACATAATGCAACATACATTAATATTTCAATATAGTGATAACTTTACAATATTTATAAGTAAGATTGTGTATATATTTGCCCTGGTAAATTATGTTCCGACACGAGTCGTTACACCATTACATACCCGCGACAAGCGTGACAGTTCAGCTGCATTCAATAGTCACTAAATAATGTGTACATTGCGCCGGTTTTCACTTCAGAGCGCTCGCGGTGGCAGAGAATAGGCCTAATAACGAATTTAATTAATGTGATAAGTCTTTTTATTTTTTCATAATTCATTTGTTGAGATTTTTGTTTTTGATAACGATTAAATCTCTTTCTGGCAAAATAAAATAGGTATACATGTATAGAAATAATAAAATGCTCGCAAAATATTTATTTACGGTGTGTGTGGATTGATGCATGTACTGTACTCAATAACTTTTGGTTTGTACGTATTAATTATCATTTACTTTTTTGAGTTACTCGTGTAAGGCGTTCAGTATTTGACGTTTGAGTATTTTTGTTGCATCATCTTGTAACACGATAGAAGGTACAAGTCTCGACACTGGTCGACGAATTCCCATGAGAGAACTCCATGGCCGGTGCTACGTCCGTAAAAATTAACTGTAACTGAAATAATTTGAAAAAGATAAGGCTGTGAATGTTGATTTAATAGAGTGGCAATGAGTTTCTTGCCATTTCTTCTTATTAAACAACCTTTCCGAAGTGGCGGTAGATATAAAAAGAAAAGAAACATTCATAAGTGTCATTTCCTTGACCTACATGAAGAAAAGTGATTTTGACTTGATTTGATTAGAATACTGTCCATATAGCTTTAGAGTGGCATTAACTGACTGACATATTGGCTGAAGTATACAAGATCCAAATACATCCGGTTCGGTTATTTCACACGGCCTTGCTATTCAAACTCAAACTCAAACAACACAACATATTAATTATATATTTATCTCAATTGAACATTCATTACTAATCTGATACCTATAAAATGTATCTATTCTTTTCGTACATATATGCCTACCTACATACAGTTAAATTAATGCTATCAGGCATTAAAAGGCATAAAAGACACTTATTTTCTAAAAATTGATTCTTTTTGATGTCATTTCTAATATACTAGATACTACTACCGCTTCGGAAACAAATGGCGCTCGGAGAAAGAAGAAGCGGCGCAAGAAACTCGGTCATTCGGCGGGAAATCGATGAAAATCTTTTATGCCATGCTTGTAATGTTGGAATAGATTTATACATACCTACCTGTTATAATGACGCTAGTAATAGGTTTCCGTACCAGCTTATATATTACCAGGATATTTGTTTATAAATCCATGTTGATAAATGCAAATGTTTATAAAAAAGCTGGTGAATTGTTTGGCCCAACAAGAAAAAATATGATTGCCTTACTATACAATTTAGTGTGTTAGGACTCTTGTCCATAATATGTATTCGGATTGCGTATTTACCGTACTTGTACAAAACGTGTCAGTTGTTTATGACGCGGCAAAACCATCGAACGAATCAATACGACAGGTAAGACTCAATTGTGTTTTTCATCAGTCATAGGAAAAGGATAAAGACAAAGTGTGTCTCATAATCATATTCTAGCCTGTTTCTGTTGTTGACCATCAATAGTCTCATATTATTAATAAACCTTTCATTGATTAATGTAATACTAGTAATAATATCAGCGTCTTCGCGAAAACAATTTCCGTCGTGAAAACTTAGTCGTCTACACACTCTTATAGGCTGCGATACGACACCGATGAAAATTACTACGTGTCTTAGATATTATGTCTGATACGACAGAGGGACAAAAATGACGACGTTTCAAATCAAGACGAAAACGGGACCGCATATAGAGAGCGGCTGTTAAGGATAATTTAATTAGTTTGACAAATTTTATTTTTATTTCTTAAGAATTTATTAGATTATACTTACAGCCGCAGGACGATATTTAGAATGTAGATTGTAACGATAGCAGCTACTGAGATATTTATCTTTGGATAATTACCTAGTAATTACATTTCGATATCAATGATATGACGCGTAATTACAAGTTAATATTATGTTATGTTTATTATAACTTGGCTGTTATTAGGCATGCGTTATATTATTTTTTTTTAGTTTTGTAGCTTTTTCGAAAGGGCCACCACATTTAGTTAATGTCAGGTGAAGGTAGGCCAAGCAAAGGTAATTTGTAACGTGTTGATGAATTAATTCGAGATTTTAATTATGTTTATATACAACAGTTGATTTTCTAATAAAAATATATAGATGCTGTTAGTAAAACTATAACGTGTCTAAAAAGGATGCATAAAGATATAATAATGTTAGTTTTATTAATGTTACTTGTAACATAATCTCATTTTACTATAGTCAGCGTCGGGCGTTCAGCGGGATGAATGGTGACGACCATAGCTTGCCAATATTGTAACATACATAATATGCAAAAAAGTAGGTTGAATTAAATAATTCTATACTCTAGCGGCTACGGCCTAGCCTTATGTATTGATTTGGTCTAGGCGGACCGTCATCAACCTAACGACGGTTGGGCGAAAGGAAGGATTAATTATTATTGTTGCCTGATTATAAATAATAATGAACTTCATTCACTCTCCTCATTAACATAGTTTCTTTCTTTACAATTATATTTATATCCTTAACCTCGCCAATTACAGAACACCTTGACAGCACTTGATACTGTATCTCTCCCCATCCTTGTGCAAAAATTGAAATCTATTGGAATTAGAGATAGCTAACTTGCTATATTTGAAAATTATTTATATAATAGGAATCAAAAGGTCAAACTGGACAAGTGATCAAGTTTAGGGATTATCTCTTTACAAACACCGAGCATATCTCGGTCTCCATGTTACATTTGTTTCAGCTCCAACCAGGGCACAGTACATAAATAAATAGTTGGTGTCGCAAGCCGGTACTCGTAGACCGCAATGTCACAGGCAGTCCGCAGCACTCTCGTGGCCCAAGTCGGATGTGAGCGAGACTTTCACTGGTCGCGCCGCCCGCTACTGGCGAGTGGCGAGCGGCGAGCTCTAGTAATTTATATTCACTCGTTATCCATTACGACCGATCACGGATTTGAATCTAATAGCTCGTCTTGGCATAATTTTCGAAAATTTCTTCACGGATATTGCTACTTTCGAATTAGGTCTGTGTTATGAATCCGCGTTTATAGACCATAGACAGAAATGAGACCGTGAATTATAGACCTTCGTTATTAAGTTAAGATGAATGTTTCTCAGCGTATGCTTTTAACTGAGGTATCTTGTTGGCCAGGGGTTAGTGTAGAACTGTAGAATCTGTTTAGCTACAGAAGCGACATCACAAGTTTAATGGTGTTTGGCAAAGCCTGGCCAGGTTCCCGATCAGCTCATAAGTAAATTAAACAATTGCTTAGTGCAATGAGTATTAAGAACAGATATACTGGTATTTCACCCATCCAAAAAGTGTCTAACTATATATTTATGTATATATAATTATATATATTATTTATTTCTTATATATATATATATATATAATAAATAAATGTATATTTATTTTTTTGATTATTTTTTTAAATAGTGCGACAGTCATGAGCATGTCGGTGACGCGAACCCATACGATTTTCCCCTTACCAAAAAGTGCCCAACGCAGCTAGAGAAGTTTTCACTACAAAAAAATATATCCGCGATTATTCTCATGATTTTTAGTGCTCAGATCATTTTGTAAAGTACCTTTGTTTATTGAAAACATTGGGTACTTACTTACCTTTTTTTTATGAAAATAAGGGATGAGACGAGCAGGACGTTTAGCTGATGGTAATTGATACGCCTTACCCGATATAATGCAGTACCGCTCAGGACTCTTGAAATACCCAAAAATTGTGAGCAGTACTACAATTGCGCTCGTCACCTTAAGACATAAGATGTTAGTCTCATTTCCCCAGTAATTTCACTAGCTACGGCGCGCTGCAGACCGAAAAACAGTAATGTTTACACATTACTGCTTTACGGCAGAAATAGGAGCCCTTGTGGTACCCATATTCTAGCCGACTTCCTGTGCAAAGGAGCCTCCCACTGGTAACCTCAATGAATGTATGCCCACCTGCAATAAATGAATAATTATTATTAGAATATTAGAAATAATAATACTAAACTTCATAATGATTGATAATTTGCAACCTACAGATTACCTCTATTTAATAAAAAAGCTCAAATAATGCATTCTAAAGATGACACAACAATAGGCATTAATTATTTACGCCGCTTTATTCTTTTCTGGACGTGCCATCTCCGCATGTCGAGCGATCTTCAAATTAATTGATGTAAATATGGATATTGACGTCATAAGGAATCCAGTTTGAACCAGTTTTGAGAAAATAAGTAATTATTGACTTGTGATTGTTTTTGTAATAATTTAGTGCGGTCGGTTGGATGGTGGTGGATGCCCGCGACATCGTTTGAGTCAATTTCGTTAACGTGGTACTCATTATTAAATAGAAATGGATTTTACGCGGACCCCTAATTTATTTTTTATGCCCAAATCGATAGAGCCAATTTTAAGATTAGTCTGATTAGGCACACAGACGACGTATTAAATTTCGTTTAAATTCTATTGTATCGTTTCTCTTTTCAAATTTAATTTTTATTTGTCAATTTTACTAATTACCAATAATTCACCTAATGAGCGATTCCTTGAATATTTTTAAGTAAAAATTTCTCATCGTGCTCTTATTTGGTGAATGTCGAATGACACTTAGATGTCACATTAGACTATGTAACGCTCGGTTAAAGTCGGCTCAAGTTAAGGAAACTAAGGGATTGTGATCAGTCAAAGCAGAATTTACCAGATCGAATTAAACACAGTTCTTATTATACGCAATGTAAATGTAAACTTAACTTGACCTTATATAGTTTTTAGCTAACTTTACTCAGTTTACTCAATTTATATTATTTGCCACTGTGTAGAATACTATCGAAGTTATTTATGGACTACTTTATCTAGTAAGTAACGTGTTACGTGAGGCTATGACGCACATATTCGGCTCTGAAAACTTTATCGACTTTCCATGGCACTAAACATCTGAACTTTGACATTGCGATTGACTTTATCAAAACAAAGCGGTGTGTTATCAAGCGCGGCTTGTCTTAGAGTAATTAACAAAAAAGGATGAACTTTATGAACGAGTATAATAAAAAATTAAATGAGTATATAATTTTACCAGTTTATTTATTTAATTCTCCAACAGAACTAGCACCAATATATATTTTTATAACTAACACATATATTATAATATCTTCTTATCAACCCAATTATAGGTGTAAATCGAAATCAAATTTTGAAAGGGTCATAAGGAGAGCGTGATTTGATTTTGATTTGATTGGAATATATAGAGCGTAGTTAGACTTTACTCAGACTTTACTTAGTGAATGTTTATCATATTTAATCTATCTTTGATTTCTTTTTTATATTCATTGGACAGCTAAAATTTTGCTAAGCTTAAGCTAAGACAAGACAGCCCAATGCAAATATCAAGTTAGCGCATTATCACACTCAGCAAAGTTTTACGTCAGTAAAGTCTCTATAGATCACAGCCACAGGGAAGCCTAATATTTTTATAAAAGGACTCCTGACACGGGTTACTGCCGCCTCCGTTAAATACTCCAAGGTGAGTGCAAGTGTGTCGTCGCGCGGATCCTGTTCGCAGTGACGAGGCATCACACCACTTGACGTTGCCCCAATACACATGTCCCATTGGTTGCGCTTATCTCCAACGAACGCGCGATAGCATTTCTCCTATCGTAAACGGAACTAATTGTATCCGATATGAAATCTATGTTCAGATTTATTGGTTTGTTTGTTGTGTGCTCCGCTCCGGTGTAGATTGAACGCGGTTCGTGATTGTAATAATTGATAGATGGGGAAAGCCGCAACAATAGGCCATAATGAGAAGCGTCATTCTGTTCGCGGAACGGCATTTGTCCGAAGGATTTTCATTGAAAGTATCGGTGCGTGAGTTTTAATTGTTTGTACTGAGCTGTGTTTGTTTAAATATCAATATAATTTTTTAAATGATCATTGACGTTTTTACGTTTTTACCACTTTAGTGTAACGGATGTCTATTGAATTGATATTGAATATGGATTTATAAATTATTGTAAAGAATAACAGAGCGTACTTAGACTTTACTTACGTAAAACTTAGCTGAGTGTAAGCTTAGCATAATCTTTGATTTCATTTTTATAGTCAAAGCTGAGCTTAAGATAAGACAGTCCAATGCAGAGGTCAACTTCGCGTTTTATCACACTAAATTGTAGTGCCGCTCAGAATTTTTGGGCTTTTCAAGAATCCTGAGAGGCACTGCATTGTAATGGGTAGGGCGTATCAATTACCATCAGCTAAACTTCTTGCTCGTCTCGTCCCTTATTTTCATAAAAAATTTCAGCTAAGTTTTACATAAGTAAATTCTGATCAAAGTCGAAGTACGTTCTTATAGATTTTAGCCTTGAACACAAAAAAGGCCACACTCACCTGATGGAGTGAAAAAGTAATCGACCATGGACATTTACAATACCAGAGGTTGAAGTGATGCGTCGCCGGCCTTCTGGGTGGATGGTATACAAGATGGTTGAATAATATTATAAGGCTATGGTGCATTTATGTTTACTATTTATGGAAGAGAATTATGATATCTGTAGCCTGCACATCAAACATATTTTATAAAATATTCCAAGTTTGTGAACAGAGATAGACCAACCCATCTTGAGATTGCAATAGTAAGCAAGGCCTACAAAGCTTTAGGTTTCATATTTCGTACCTCTAAAGAATTTAAGAAAATGTAGTAAAAGTTCTTTACTATGCTTATGTCAGAAGCCATCTTGAATATATATAATAACCTTAGAAACATGGAATCCTCGTTGTAATATATAAACGTAATCGAACGAATATAGAAAAAGTTCACCCGTCTTCTAATGCACAAATATCACTTGCCTGAACTTGACTATCCGAATCGATGTAACAAATTCCATCTAATTCCTTTGCATCTAATGCTTTGCATTTTTGCATCAGCTTTTTAATGAAAATTGCTCAAGGATTTGTCGACAGCCCTCAATTGTTATAATTAATTCACCTTGGAGTCCCTCTCCGCACGTCTAGGAAACCGTCTGGTTCATATCCCTTACCACCAAATGCAGTATCGATCAAATAGCTTCTTATTTAGAAGCTCCAATTTATGCAATATTTTGTATAATACTGACAATATTGAAATTGACTTGTTTGCTAGTAAAATAAAAAGTGCAAGATGTGCACTTAGTAAATATTATATGTTGCGCTAAATTAAACTTTATTTATAAACTTAATTGTAAAACTTTCAAAAAATTTCCTTAAATATAATTTTATATAGTTAGAAATAATTTTTGTTTTTCCATATAATGTGGTCGCTTTTAATTGGCCCTACGTTTATTGACATGTTTTAACTGTATTGTGTTTGTGGTTGTCCTGAACTATTGGTACCTCCCTATATATAATGGTACTCCTGTTACTCGTTAGTAAAAATAATAAGATATATCTGCGAAGTCATTAAAATAAGCAGCATATTTTGTTTAATTCTTTATTTGGTAAATTCTCATGACTGTAGCACAGAAAAACGCTTGCAACATATCTACTAACCGTATCCTGTTGTTATTTTGTAATCTTGACTGGCACGTGAGTAGGTAGAACACAGTGACATTACAAAATATAGCACACGAATGGCAAGCAATGATTTTATTTGATTGAGACGATTGCTCAAGTATATCAAGGTTATAATAGTAGATTCGTATTCTTAAATCTTTGGAATAACGCTTAAAATATAAAGTTTTGTTTGTTGACAGTTTTTGTGCATAAACGTAAAAACATTAAAACATAAAATATGTCCTTGCAAATAAACTTGGTACAAAGTTATACCTGACAATAAACCAAGAATATTCAAAATGTTCACTATATCACTGACAACACTGTAACATACAATGATAGTTCTGAAGTTTTCCTAATGTCAAGCAGCCCTGCAATTAAACGCGGGAAACGTTATACGTCCGAATAAATCAATTATAAGCAAAATTTCTATATATTTGTAAACTTTTTGCATAATCTTGGTTTATTCCCAGATATCACTGTAAATACCAAGTTTATTTGTAAGGCCGTAAGTGTGTATAAAAAAAAGGGCGCAGTTTTAATTTGAGAGAGCGGTATAACCTAGTTTGTGCTCTCTTTCGCACTTTGGAAAGGATTATATTATTTATATAGCAACAAAGTAGAAGCTTTAGCTAGTATTATATTATTTAAATGATAAGAAATATATCTATTTATAAAAGTATCGTGAATATTAGAATTAAACTAATCAATATATCAAGTAATAATATGTCAGCCCACATTTTATTACAGTAACGGACGTCATAGTTAGATAATGGAGTTAAAAGGTTGATATTTTCAACTTGCTATAACTTATATAGAGAATGATGTAAACAGAATGATCGCCCCAATGGCAATGCGATGCATTTTTCTCGTGTTTACGTCAGACCAGTACAGTACCTGTTTACTGCCGGACGCGGCTCCAAGTTCCGTGAACTCGTAAAATCTTGTCCAAATTATAAACAATATTATGTTTAGGCATGATTGATTTTTTTAACATAACTACTCAAGTACTTAAAATCGAAACGGTGGATGTTTTGACTGTAGATTGTATTAAAAAAAATTGTAAAATTAAGCTGTAAAATGTAAATATTGATTTAAAAAGATTAGCTTTGCCGAACTGCAGGTAAAGGGTAAATTTTGACCTTTATAAGTGTTGGTTTGTGATGTAAATGCAAAGTTGAATTACAAAATTATCAAATCGATTACAGTAAAAATAGATTTGCTTTCTTTTTCTATCAAGCTGTATCTTCGTTAGTGATGTCGTTCTCTGTCACACCTATAAGCCAGTATGTTAAGTGTATGTGTTACAGAAACAACCAAAATTAGGCCTTAGCTAAATTATAATAAGGTATTTTTTTAATAACATTGTTTGTGTGCTGACTAGCAATCAGCTGATGTAATAATCGACCTTCTAAATGCGAGCTACAGCTATAATGTATGGCGATCAGTTGTGGTTCCGGCCCGACTATCGTTAAAAATATTTGCGTAGTTGGCCTCCGAATTTATAATCAGATCTAGGGCTGACAATGTTTTTTATACAGAATTTAGTATTTTTGGATTCAGCATCTAATAATATACTAAACAGGGTAAATATTTTAAATAATTTCTATGAATATTTTTAGTGTTTTGGGCTTATATTGGTAGGTTTTTAACCGACTTCAAAAAGGAGGAGGTTATCAATTCGATCGGTATTTTTTTTATGTATGTACACCGATTACGCTGAGATTTATGATCCGATTTACGTTATTTTGGTGTATTAAATTACATTTTTAGTTATTTGATGCTTTTCAGTTTTTGAAGTCGGTTTTTTTATTTTTTTTCGAACTCTTTGTAAATATTATTACTATCTGATTCGAAGTTACAGACCACCGATAACTCTGCTTATATCAGACCCATACTAAGCTCCATTTGTATATCTCGTTCATATTTTATTTTTTTCATATGATAAAATATTATAGTTTTGCCTACTATTTATAATATTTTAAAAATAATAGTAGACATCTTAAATAGTAGAATACTATATTTAATGTTATAATATAGTAGGGTTGGCAACCCTGATGATATCCTGCCCACCATATCGAAGATGGTGCTACTTTACATAGAAACACTTAATAATCTAGGTTAACCTGTCTTGTAATCTGTCTATATACAACGGTCCTATATAAGGAGGTTTCAGGAATGTATTTTAGATTTTCTCTGTTTTTTTATGTGGTACAATTTTACCATACAATTCCAATAGACAAAGTTATCTTTACTCGTACAAACTCGCTTTTTATTTACAAACATTATATTATTATTTTGAATTAGATTTCTCAGAACAAGTTATTATTTTAAAGTGACAGCCCTCACTTCTCGAATTCATTATAATATGAGCCAACGGTTCCTCATTAGGTGAGAGCGCTAGGAACGAACCCGAAAAGTCGCGGGTTCGAGTCCCGCATCGTTCATAATTGAATTTGTTTAGTATTCTCTGGCTTCTCTGTTACACAATTTTATTTAACCTTTATCATAATAATTTGTGATTTGTCCGTAGTCTCAATTGTTATAATTCTAATATCGGTACATAAATATTATGTTAATGCTTATACAAATAAACCTTGTTGTTATTGTAATCTATAATATACACATATATACTTAAAAAACTACGCAACAGTTGTAAAAGTAAACAGATACTACACACTTATCACGCAAATATACAGTGTGTTTCATTGTTTATGTGTTATAAAAAAATAAACGGCTTACTTTCCTGTATTTGTGCCTACGACTGTGCTATAAAAACTGTTTTTGTTGCATATTCATATTTTGTACGCAATGAGACGATTCTAGTAAAAGGTAGTTATGTCTAATTTAAACTACACATGACATAATAATAAGTAATTACATACTTAATAGTAATTTAAACTACACATAAACAATTCAGGATAGTTTTCTTATATATCTTGGGTAGTTGATGGTCTCCCGTCTCGACCTTTATAGAGCGGACAGCAAGGGTTGCAATGATGACCAAACTATACGCTAAGTTCAAAGCCACCGTATTTAGACCAATAATTATACTTCTAGATAGACTGTGACAGCTGTGAAAACCTCGAGATAAATTTTATTTTACTTATAATTTACACGAAACTTGAAGTAAAACAAACAAAAAAATGTAATACGTTTCTTCATTATTTAAATATTGTAAAAGTCTGAATGTAATCTTTGTGCAAAACCAGCCAAGACTCACAAACAATGCATTACGTACAATACAAGGGCTGTCTCCAGTCAATTTTTCTGGTGGATCTTTTTTTCTATGGATCACCTGATGTAAGTGATCACCGCCGCCCAAGTTCTCTTACAACACCAGAAAAAACACAGGAGCGTTGCCGCCCTCTTAGAAAGGTGTACGAGTTTTTTTTAATGTACACACTCAGTGGAATATAAAATGAAACGGAGTTTGCGAGTCGTCAGTGACGTCACAAAGTTTGTTCACTCTAAACTGCCTCTTCTTATCGAACGTACGCGTTATATTTTTTAGAAAGTCACATCCGTCTCCGGCCGCGCCGCTATCCCGCTGCGTACTTCCGTATTCGTACCTACTTTGGGTATATACTATAGACTCATCAAAGTGGTGAAATTTATAGGTCTTAACAATTGGATATTATACTCAAATTAAGATAAGTAATATTGATTCTGTTATTACAAGATAACAAAATGTGACGTATTAGGCTTAGATCTGTAGAGCGTACTTAGACTATACTTACGTAAAACTTAGTTTTGTCATAATATAAGCCTCTCCTTTTGTGAGATAAGGCAGAAGATCCTTACTTCAAAAGTTGAAATGCCTCTAACATTGTATTTCTTTGTTTAATTTTAATTCTATTTTCAGTGTACATCATTATTTTTATCTTATATTGTTCCCAATCGTTCACTCTTGTCAGAGTGGTCGTGGTTGCAAAGATGATACAACATTCGTCGTTGGTCTCCCCAGTTATGGGTCGCACTGCCTCCCTCGCGATGCTTCTCCACTTTTGACGGTTTGCATCATTGCGGGATCACTCCACCACAGGTGTCTGGGTCACTCTTTTTTGATAAGGTCCATCCATCGCGTGGGTGAGCGTCCTCTCGCTTTTCCCCTCCTTTATCTTAGATTATTATAAAATAATAAAAAAATGAGTCAAATACCCAGTACCTAATACAATACATACAAGGTATATTGTTTTTAAAAATGTGGTGTAAACGGTGATTGTACAACTACTTTTATTATAGATGTCTTGGCCGTACTTTGAGATGGCAGAAGTGTTAATCTTAATATATATAAATCTCGTGTCACAATGTTTGTCCTCAATGGACTCCTAAACTAATGAACGGATTTTAATGGTGATTACTTCATGGAGTGCAGTTTGGTCCAACTTGAGAGATAGGGTAGTTATTTCGATTTGGGACCCATAAATATTTTTATTTTCAATATTTGTTTTGTATGGACATATTTTCTATGAGAGAATTTAGTGACGCACGGTTTGACAGTTCCGCTGTGAAACAATTTCATTCTAACAACAGGGAGCATATTTACGAAATAATTTTTGATGTTTTGAAATATAAAACAGTTGTTTTTTTACTATCTACAGAACAACGTCTGTCGGGGCAGCTATTTTCGCGGATCTTAGCGTGCATATCGGCTAGGGTGGAGAATCGGGCAACATATATTTTTCATACCTCTAAATAATAAGGGTCCCCTACATATTTTTTTTAACATTTTGATTTCTTTTTTATTTTTATTTTATTATGATTCAGCATTAAAAATACAGACAACTTCAAATTTTCACCCCTCTACGATCAACACGTATTTTTGTATAGCGATTTTAATATTATTCTATTCCATCCACAGATACGCAATAGAGTTGCAAATTGGCAATCGAATATAATGACTATATAGTACGATAAGTTTTATGTACTATATATTTGGTAGTTCTGAGAGTCGGTCGTCATCTAATTTTTACTTTATATGGCAATACAACGTTTGCTGGGTCAGCTAGTATATATATTATATATTTATCTATCCGTCCATCGGAAAACAACTGAAAGCTCTGGGAAGGTCACAAAACGTCTGGTAACCTAAAATAATAATAAAAATGTAACTGTGTTACTATTACAATTACACGTGTTTTAATCTCTTAAAAAGTGTTTTAATTAAATATTATAAGAACATTGTAGACTAAACTTTAGTTACTTTCTCCTTTATTCAGACAGAAAAGTATTACGGGGAGCCATAAACCTACTAAAACGATAAAATAAATATATTTTTTTACATAATATGTCTACCAAGCGGGAGTAGTATGATATTTGGCTCATACATTTCAAAGGTATTATTTGTTTTTTAAATTATAACTTAAATATTTTATGAACAAACCCGTTAATACCGTGAATGGTCAATAACTGCTATAGAACTTGCTTTCTACTGACCTTAATAATTATAACGACGGATTTAAAAGTTTCATTTGTATCACTGCATCGAAATAATTGGATTAACTTATTATATTAAACAGTCATAATATTTATATTGTGAGTCTGTACGTACGTTGAATGACGATATTACTAATATATTATGAACTCGACCAAGAAATATTTATTTAAACGTGGTCGTTAAATTGTAATTAAATTAATGAAATCTGTGAACATTTAGCAGATGAATAAATGTAACTGTACAATAAACCTTATCAATAATATTACTCACAGGAACATTTATAATTATTGATATCTTAATATATATTAATTATATTCGAAAATAGATTTTTGCATCGAATCCGTAATGTCCGCCTGCTCCTTTGGGAGACAGGCGTGTCGATTACTTACTATAATATACTAGCGGATAAAAAAACATAGCGTGCGAGACAGAATAACATATCTAAAGCAGTACAAGCAAGATAGAAAAAGAAAGCGATACTATACGGCAAGTCGTAAGCAGTCAGCCAAGCTTTTGAGTGTTTTGGATATTAAACCACTAGCTAACGCACACATTGTCAAATCAATATTGGTCATGTACTTCCAGCTGTCAGGTCCTCTATACGATAGTCTGTTGTAACTGTATGGGCGTGATTATGTGTATGTATAAAAATTACAATAACCAGTAAAAAAACACAGAATTGCAACATGTTAGTATAACGTTAGCATTGATTTATTTAAATGGTATGATAGTCGGCTGTCGGCCATTGTAAGTGAACGCTCTAGTCCAACGCGGATGTTGCCATGACTAAGAAGCAAATTTAATTGAAACGATAACGGGTTGTAGCCACTCGCGAGATAATAATATATCTATCGATTGCGATGTCATTTTTGGTAAACTTTAGTAAATAATGAGTTATAACCGGTAAGTGGCAAGGGGCCGGAGATCCAACGCGACCGGCGCGGGCGCACGTTAAAGGTCGTTGTTCATCTTTAGATCCGTTTCGTCGCCCTCGTGACCCTGTCTTGTGTCGACTCGACTTTGACTGTTCCTCTGAACACTAATTATTATTGTATGTTTATCGATTATTATTTATTGAAAGTATTCTGCATGAGTTATGATAAAAACCATTCTTTGTTGAAATTTGCGAAGCTAATATGTATAGGTACAGAGTCTACTAAATCTAGTATTTGAATTTAGGAGATGTTGCTATTTCGTCAATAATAATCAATCCCTATAAGTCTACTTCTTGCTCTGGAGAAAGGATAAATAATGGCTCTTTTTTGTTTTGTTCCAAAATAACACAATCTGCAGGAAATGAAATAGGAATTGAGAAACTCATAAAACGAATTTTTAGATTTTTTCAGTATCTTCTCTTGGTAATTGGTATCCTTTTTCTGGTATAGCACTATTGGTTTACGATTCAAATTTACGAGTAAATTCCAACATAATTATACACTCATCAGAATAATTGTACGTGTTTTATTTAATATATACTTTTTGCCTATTAAAATGGATAAATGCTCACCAAATCTTGTTTCCCTGAAATAGCAATATTAATACCCAAAATGACAGTTCTAAGTAGCTTTAGTGTAATCAAATTATCCAACCTGAATCCAATATATATTATTGTCCAACTTAAATTTATTAAATTAAAAAAACTAAAATTGGTTATGTTAAAACAACGCACAAGCCGGCGAGTGCCAGAAACGAATTGTAGGCGTTTCCCTTTCTTTCCTAACCATAAAAAAGTCATAATTTGGGGTTAAGTTATAATGTTTTTTTCTCTGGAATTACCTTGTAACTACAATATTTTTTACCTCATATTCATGCTACGGGATACTTTTAGTTTTAACCAAATTTTTCAGTGAATTAATGTGAAGTACTGACACCAATCAACAGTGATGATTGGCTGACTAGTAACTATCCTACATTCTTCAAATAGTATATCTGCAAACATTTACTTTTTTTTGCAATAAGTTATTGCAGGAGATATCCTGAAGCAAGAAATATACGTCCTATTGGTGAGAAGCGAAAGAGAGGACGGTCAGCTAAATGTAAAAATGCTCTGTCATTCAATAGTTTTTCTTTTGTTGCCTTTTTATAACGTTTTTTTGTGATTGACTGATTATAACTAGTGTTCCTTAAAGTGCCATTGATAAATCTTAAGTACAAATTAATATTTTATGTACCTATTACATATTATTAAACGTTACTTCATTTTACTTTAGATTTTTTATTTTCCTACCAGTTATTCATTTCATTTAACTTAGTCATTTACTGCAGTAATATTGAGAGTGAAATATTTATTTGGCTATGTTATCATATTATAATAAAATTCATAAAACAATAAACAAGTAACACATGTTATTATATTTCATATTCAGAAATATTGTACGATCAACCGTTAGCTTTTTGCCTCAGTAAAACAAAATTAAAATATTGGTAGCGATTATATAAAATATTTGGTGTGAATTTAACTTTAAAGGCGTTTATATATCTTTATGACATAGAATAATAAGGAAAATAGGTTCATTTCTGCAGTACTGCAATGTGATTGTTAGCTATTCTCTTTTCTGTATTTGACGCGTAATATCGCTACATGAATTCGTGCTAGTGTATCCGGTAACGTCCGCTGAGCAAAAACAACAGGCATAATGACTTTGTTCGCCAATTTTTTACTGAACTACAAGGAATAAGGAAAAATCTCCCGAAAACGCTAATTTCTGTAATACTTTTTAGTACTTATTTTATTGAAATTCGTCTTGATCTTAAATCTTTGCGTGGTGCAAATTGTGAAGTATCATTTTGTTCAGGGAATGTTGAGTAGGGCTGGTGTGGGTGACGTCTGATTAATATTTTTTGGCACTCGCATTTTTGTATCACTAATATGCGGAACGAAGACCAATACCACCGTCCTTCAACATTTACACTACACATATCACCTAATTAAAAAGCTTTCATCAACTACCATGTTCTCTGATGGAAATACTTACTTCTTATATTGAAATATATACTTATTAACTGTAGAAGAAATTTGCTACTTCTGGAAGTAAAGAGTCCCACGCAGCTATCGTGCTAAACTAGACATACGACCCTAACTGTACAATATTTCATACCAAAACCTTTTTAAATAATCTTGAAAATTTGTTATAGAAATATGTGGATTCATCACTTGGATGGGCATCTGAAAGGGGCGAAGACTCCAGCTATGACTCCGAGTGCGACGAGGAGGGAGGGCACAGGGCTGCTTCCAGAACTCCCTCGGATACCCTCGCGGCGGAGTTCGCCGAGTACGTCACTCTCACTCCAGCCCCACCACACGCCAATCAGGTAAATGACAACATACGCACACCATAAAACTAATATTTGTCCTTAACATAGATTTATAAGGAATTATTTTTTACGATAATGGACACTACTACCGCATTGGAATAATCTAATCTCAATTAGCATAAGCTATTTATCTAAGCATAATATTATAGGGAAATAGGCGTTCGCTTTTTAAAGATAGCTAAGACCTTCACCTACGACCAAGTGTTCACTAGCATGAACTTTTGCAGCATCAAGAGTTTTATATTTATATTGATTAAAGCCATCGACGACCGAGCTTAGGTCTAAGGAGGTAGGGTATCCAACATCAATATTCAATGTTATGTTGGTTATTTTATCTACATCGAGTGAGTGTGTGCCAAAAAAATTTACAATATTTACGAACACCGGCAGAACTTAATAAATTATCAAAAATAAAATCGGGATTGCGCTACGCACTTATATCGTTCAATTTCAAACAGAAACTGGATTTCTTAGCAGGAGCGCGTATAGCACCTCTCTGTTGAGAGGCTTACGCTCTTAACTATTCTCATAAAAGTATATTGAAACGTAATTCCAATAGCTAAACCTCCTAACTTAATCTTAGCAAGCAACCTTCTAGCTCACAACTACGCTATCGTCTGTTTCCATTGCCGCACGCTGTGATGTAATTATATTTACTGTGTCACTCTTACGTCATCTAACACGGACAAACGCGTTGCGTAACGTTTTCGTTATTCGTCCACGCCCCTCGGTCTACGGGCCGAGAGTAAGTGTAACATTTCCTTAATACTATGTTAAGTGCCGGAGAAAAAAACCCATGGAAGTACATTTGTCTGAATTGATCTTTGATGTTTATTATGACTGTGGCCCAATGGATTTTTCCGAAGTCAATATATTTGTAATAACCCTTTAATTAGTTATTGGTCTTATTATTATTTCCGTACGCTCTGTAAATTAGAACTTAATTCTGGAAAAATAAACGAAACTTAATTTATAAGTAAATTACTCCTTCCATAATAACTTCCAGTTCCACATGCCTTTTTGGCAAATGGCTATTTAAACAGTTTCGATAGATTGTATACTGTTATACGACTTGTCAGCTAACTCGGTTACAGTAATAAGATTCGCTTTCCTTTTCTATCTAGCTGTATCTCTTAAGACAAATGAGTTTGTCCGTACACATGGTACTAGTATAAACGTGAAGATATCCATACCATGATGAACTTTGTTTCCGACAATACAAAGTACATAGTTACGACCAATTATATATCATAATATTAAAATTTTTCTTCGTTTTAAATTGCAGGCTAAAATTGAGTTCGCCGTTAAACTGGGCTATTCAGAGCGATTGGCACATACAGCTCTAAAGCGGTTAGGACCTGACCCACCGCGTAATGACTATTTGGCCGAACTAATCAAGCTTGCTGCAAAGAAACCCCAGCGTACCTCTTCACCTCCCAAACAAATGGGATACGACAACTCTCAAGACCGAGCTCTCCTGAGACACATCGTGATCGACGGAAGCAATGTTGCAATGGGGTGAGCCATACATTTGATAAATAATATGCTTCTATAACACTATATTTATAAATGGTAAGACTTTAATTTACTTTTCTTTTTTCAGCCATGGCAACAAAGAAGTATTCTCATGTCGTGGCATCGAGATCTGCGTTGACTGGTTTCGTTCTAGAGGTCACAAAGAAATCACTGTATTTGTCCCGAAATGGCGCAAGGAGGCGAACAGGCCTGATAACCGAGTGACGGACCGCGATGCTCTCGAAAGGTTAGAACGTGATCGTATCCTAGTTTACACGCCGAGTAAAATACTCGGCGGTAAACGGACTATCTGTTACGATGACCGATATATACTTAAACTGGCGGCTGAGACGGACGGAATTGTCGTTTCCAATGATAACTACAGGGACTTGGTCGTGGAAAGTTTAGAGTTCAGAAAAGTAGTGGAGGAGAGATTGCTCATGTATTCGTTCGTAAATGACAGATTCATGCCACCGGACGATCCACTCGGTAGAACAGGCCCAACATTAGACGCTTTTCTCAGGGTACCCTCATCGAAAACAAATCTTCCTCCGGCTTGCCCATACGGGCGCAAATGTACTTATGGAAACAAATGTAAATTTCATCATCCCGAACGCGCTGGCAAACCGCATAAATCTGTCGCGGAGAAATTATCAGAACGCGCAGCTAGGAAAGCGCACTTGCAAACTCTGAGTTTACCACCCGGAGGTCGGCCGGCTGATATTAAGAAACCATTGGCGCGAGCACATTCGGCGACTCCGAGACTTGCGGATCCAAGTCTAGTCTCACATTTTGATAGAGCACAAGTCCTACCAGGAACGTCCCAAGCACCGCCGCCTGAAGCAAATCCGCACAGAAAACTTGTGAGACAACTAACACTCAATCCAGCCTGCGATCCTCGACTACATGTCGCTGCAGCACGGGTTTCCTCCGCACCGGTCGGAGCTATGCCTCCTATCAGGACAGGAGCATCTCTATCTCCATGCGCCTCTGAGGGGGCTCTCCAAGTTTGGGAGGCTCGTAGAAGAATGCATTATCACTTGGCTAACATTTTCCCAGAAGCTCAAGTTACGGAAGCCATGGCTGCATACCCTGATGAGATAGATGCTCAGAAAATGTGCGCAATTATTCTAGCTCGTTATAGACCTAGTGAAGCCACATTGCCATACAATTAAAATGTAGTGAATTATGAGATTAATTCGCTTCGAGAATATCCTCAATTTTGTTATAAAATTGGGTGTAATATTCAATTGATTATGAAATTGGTAAAAATTTTCTTTGAAAGGAGTGAATATGTTTTAGTTCGTTTTACAACTAAAATGATGTATATAGTCTGTTCTTAAAATTGTTTTTGATTTGTCGTTACGGGCATTTAATATGGGGGAGTCGAAGAGCTCAATACCTTATTGTCCATCTAAAATGTTATCGGCAATGTTTATTGCAATATATCAACGAAAGATTTTTATAGATTCTGTTGGCATTATTTGCTTAGTTATATTTATATGTATGCTTCTAAGAAGTATATGGTTTTATTTAAGTATAATATGATAAGTGTTGGTGTTGCATATGAATCCTGGTCCACAAATTACAATGACCAACGGCAAATGAAAGCTATAGAACGAAAGAGATATTGGCTCATTTACACAGTGCGAGCTGCTGCCTAGCCAGCTGACAGCTTATCTACCAGTAGCTCGGCCCGCCTTTACTGTCTACACGACACATAGTAGGTGCTGTCCAGTCTTGTGAGTTGTTGAGTAAACCTTTTTAATTAAAAAAAAACGGTGATAGACTCATGATAACAATATAATGTCAAGAATTGAAAATTGCTTTTAAAAAAAAAGAGCGAAAGAAAAAGGTTTGAATTAGAGCTCACAGCTCGATTAGTTAGTTTCGTCCAAACAATGCTAGTTGCTGCAGTGTACTCGGCAAGCTGACTTGTACACTGGCTCGCATTTTGTGAACTATTCGTGTAGGGAGGCGAGTTAAAGGGAGACTTTTATCTGACTCGTTCGTCATTCTTTTGTGAACCTATGTGGTCAAATACTTCCATAGTGAATAAGGATAGAGTGTGGTAATGTTGCAAAAGCCTGGAAAATATAAACTCAATATATGTCATTGTTTCTTAGGGATAGCTAGTAGCTACTACTGTTTGTCAAGCTCACTATATTTTTAACATTGTGGCCAGCTTACTTTATTTTGTATAATCTTATCTTCCAGTGTTTCAAAGTTTATCTTCCATTCTGCTATGCAATATAAAAGTAATTATATAGATTATATGTTCAATATTCTAATGAGATAAGTATTTATAAGTACTATGTACCAACTGTATTATGTAGCCTTCCATATACAAATATGGATTTAAAAGAATTGATATTAGTAAGTTAAGAGCATGAGCTTTTCTAAACTCACAGAAATTATATGCAGGTTTATAACTAATAATTTAAATAAATCTTGTGCGGTTATATCACAATCAAGACTCCTAACAAAATATTTTATCTTTAGTTAATATGGTTTTGCACAGCTGTTATTAACATTATTATATAAATTAAGGATATATTTAAATTATGTACATTGTAATTGTAGAAATGTAATGTGTTTGATTTTGTAATAAATTGAACTTAAAAAACTAAATGCAATGCATCAATTTGTAAGATATATTATGTTATCAATGTTAATAAATGCTCTTTCATGTTGTGTGTGCATTATGTATGGAGCTCACTAAACACAATCTCTTACTTGAATTTGATGAAATTATCTAGCCATACAAAGGTGTTCACGATTTATGTTTGCTAGTAAACTATTACAAAATATTCTGAATAAATTGAAATGTTTTATTAGCAGACACATACAATCTTTCTCCATTATATCAGTTTACCATTCCAATTTTAATATGTTGTGTCAATAATATTGAAATGAATTCGTCAAATTCGTAAGAGATTCTGTTTTGTTAATTTGACATTTGTTATAGTAAGCTTAATACACTTGCCATTTTAAATAAAACCTTTCTTCTATTTCAAAGGCACTTATTAAATCACTTTTGAATTGTAAAATACATTTTCTGTAATTATCAACAATTACAAATATTATTTTGTGGTATCCTAGGAATGAATTCCAGAATAGAATCAGACTCACAAAGTTTAAAGTAGGGATATATATCGGAATCAATACATCCTTACTTAATACAGTTAGACTTTGGATGTGTCACCAGTGATTTGGTGAATTATATCATAGCCGGTGAATGTCTCTGGTGAAGTGAAATAAGGCTCACACGCCTACAGTCAAAAATAGATTAACAATAATGTCCTTGGGTTGTTGCTGTGATGGGTATTGCAGATATCATTTTGAGATTGGGGAAGAACAAATGTGACCCATTCTTAAAACAGGTTCCCAATCAATTAAATTGAAAAGTTGAAAACGAGTGTCTGCTACAGAGATTTCAATTCTTAATACAATATTGTTTTTCACTTAATCAATTCCTTTCATCTCAACCATCAAATGAAGAGATATTGTTGCAATGCTTTCCAACCAGGTCCTTATGAGTGTCTACGGACAATAATGATACAGGCATTTTTCTTGATCCTAACAAGCACTTTGATCACTGGATAGCTCAAAGGCAAGACAAAAGCTCAATGGGTCTTTTCCCTCAAAAGAGTAAAAAATGATTTTGAATTTATAATTGATCAAATTGTGATACAAATGATTTTATTTCAGTCATCAATGCTTTTTTTATACAAGTGTGTTACTGTCTGAACAAAACCTAGTAAATTTTGTAAAATCTGGCAAGTGTGTTAACTTAGAAACAAAATCAAATACTTATTAAATTTATGAGAACCATACATTTATGTGTGGAATGTTATGCATAATGTCATTTTAGACATACTTTAAGAACAATCAATAAAGGTTTTTAATAAAACAAGACATTTTTATTTCTTTATTTTCCTTTTATTCAACTGTTTTTGCCTATCTGGGTTATTTTGCATTTTCTTAAGAATCATGTTCATATATAATTTTCGGTCTGATTTTGTACTTGCAATAGGAACATTAATGTAATTTTGACCTTCAAATTTATTTCTTTTTTGGTTTGATTTTTCTTTTGCTGGAGTAAATATTCTAGTGTTTTTATTTTTTCTATATAAGTAAGGATATGGCTGAACATTCATAGCCTCAATTAAGACTTCACTGGGTTTATGAGTTTCTTCAATTACTTCAACAACATTAGTTTGAGTTTTTTCTGGATACTTCTGTTTGTGGTATACTGTGATAACATTTTGTAGGTCCTCAAAATTATTCTTCACAATACCAAGACTGCTTGTTGGAATTCCAAAATAATTTTTGCAGATATCTCTTAGTCCTTTGAAACAAATATGGGGTACTTGAAAAGTATTACATGCCTCAATGACTGACTCACCTAATAATTTAGGATTTATATCAATTTCAAGCAGAAGTGCACTGCAGGTCCCATTTGCCATGGCATTTCGGCATTCAGATATACCAAACAAGAGTCCTTTGACTTTCCTGAAATGAATTTAAAACATTCCATTATCTTGGGATAACTGATTATCAAAACAAAGTAATCTTTCAAATATAAGATTATGTTTGAATGATTTTGTGAGGAGAAAGAAATAGGTAGGTATGTAAAGTGGTAGTCATAAAGAAGATGAAAGTAAATAGTCTGTACACTTGCAAATAGTTTTATTAAAATAGGTTTTTAAACTAACATTTTGAATTATTCTCTCATTCAAAAATATATGTCTCAAAAAGACCTGTGGAAAGAGTGCATGAAACTCAGTCTTCAGATGTGGGATGTACTTCAAAGGGGAAAAATAAGGTGTAAACCACAAAAAATATACAATATTAAGAGTAGATATTGTGAGCGGAAGAAGCCAGTCAATTATGTCAGAGACAGACTAGACCTCCAGTCTAGTATGTCTATACCACAAACAGAGAGAAATCAAATCTATGATAATGAATTAATAATACCACTATCACATATATTTTTCCACAATGGAAAATATAACTAGATATTAACACCCTTATTCACACAATATGCATTTAATTAAAATTTCTATCTTTAATTTATTACTTCACTGTAAACTTACGGGAGTGGAGGCTGCTTAGGCCTATTTACTTTTGGAATGAGTTTTATTTCATTCCAATGAGTTTTTTTATATTCTGGTATTTCTATACGATATTTTTGGAGTAGTGTATCTATAACATCTCTTTCCACTTCAGATACTTTAGGCCTGAAAATATATAAAGAAAACTAAGTATCAACTTACACCTAGATATGCTGAAAGACTTCACAACTAATAACATGAAATTATTAGGCTGAATCCACTAACCAAGGTATTGAAAGAATAATTTATATGTATTAATAAATCCAGATTTTAATAAGAACAAGATATTAAAATAATATGCATTGATGGTCATACCTTAACCTAAACTACCTTTAGTTTTTTGGAAAATATTTGATTTGCTATTTATCTCTAATCTTAACAAGATTCTGTTTTTTGAATATTCTATTTGATGCCAGGCCTTTTGCCGGTCTCTTGTATATATTTTATGTTCTAACTCTAACCTACCTTAAATTTTTGGTAAAAGATTTAATTAACCTATTATCTTAGATCCGATACATTCTGTAAGTTGTTAAAAACAAGGTTGTCATCCCGTCAATCTTTATAAAAACGTTATATCCGAATATAGAAAGAATTAAGTACAAATCATTTATCCAATTAAAGACTGCAAACGTATTATTGGTTCCTTACCATAAGATTGGATCAGGTCGACACACTACATTCTTAATAGTTCTTTTCAGCTTTGTTTTGCTAATTAGTTTGTTAGACTTCAATGTTTTGGCAGTCATAATTAAAAATATATTTATATTAATTTATTCACCATTTATCCGCCACAACTTAAATTTATGTCATAAACAATAAAATATCTTTAAAGTGTTATATTATAAGATGTACATGATGCTTGTAATATTTTATTATAAAATCGGGCTACGGGCAGTACCTATGCTTGTATTAAAAACCTTTCATGCCTCTAAAAAAACTAAAACAAATAAAAAAAAACTATAAAATCCAAAAATATAAAAATTAATATCAAAGAGCAAGTGCAACTTTCAAAGAGAATTTAAACACTACGTTGAAGTAAATTAGAGATGTGTATGTGTTCCCTATATATTACTATACTCTTTGTGTGTATCTTAGAGCAAGAATACCACAGAACACTTAAATCACTCTAACAAGAGGAGATAACTACGGAAATGCTTAATAGCCTACTATTACTGTATCCAATGACGTTCAATACATATAGACAATGCACCTCATACAAATCAGAGCCGAAATATGGCACATGCCACAAATGACACCATAATAAGCTTCAACTGCTATGTCTATACATTTCTGCTTTTACTCCAGTTTTTAAAATTATAATGGTCAATAGGCTCAATCAATAATATCAATGAATACAAATGTCTAATATCTAACTTGTAACGTAATACCTTCGTAGCATTATAGATCGTAGAAATATTAATCGTGCATATTAACTGTAATAAGCGTATGCCGAAAGATTCGTTCTGAAAAGAACATTTTATTTTATATAACGTAATATTAGCTCTGATAAGAACCATTAATTCATAATGCTGTACATCAACTCATAGAATCATACAGATCATCAGTAGTCATCTCATCGATGTACGAGCATCGTCACGTTCTCTCGACGACCGCAGATATACTCACGTGATCAGTCATATGCTCCGCATTACACAACCGCACAGCAAGGCCGAGCGTCCTCGAATGACGCGTCGGGACTCGGGGGTCGATCGCTATTCATGCAATTTTAATCAATGAGCGACAGAGTAGGTGCTGAATGCTCATTGACATCGTATGATCGAGGTTCGACGCGAGTTAACACAAACCGCGTTCTCTGGCTGGCTTACTGCGATAGCATTAGTTTTAGAGCGAGATAGAACACATAATATTATTCTCAATTCTTATTGAATGAAACGTTTTACTATTGGTTAAAATGTAAGCTTTAGTATTGGTGTGTGTTTTCTGAACTTGTAAATATTTTTTAAGTAACAATTGTAATTGGGTAACTAGCTTTAAGAATTTTGTATATATATCATGTAACTTTCAAATAAATCATATCTTCCACATATTCCTCACATTTAAGCAGTTGTTTTATTTAATCGCCAAACGCTCAGTCTCTAAACTGGTGACCCCGAACAAGAACACTGACGGAAGGAACCCGAACAAGAACACCCGAACAAGAACACCGACGGAAGGAACCCGAACAAGAACACCGACGGAAGGAACCCGAACAAGAACACCGACTGAAGGAACCCGAACAAGAACGCCGACGGAAGGAAGCCAGAACAGAAGAACACCGAACCTCTGCCCGACTACACATCGAAGAACAGCTTCACCAGCTCGCCGAAACGACGAATTCCTGTTCGACGAATCTCTGCTCGAAGAATATCAACCCCACGAAGAAATGGAAGACACAAACCAGGCTGAGCCACACTCAGCGCCCACCGCGACAGAAATCTCCACCATTTCACTGTCGATGCGCATACCACCATTTTGGCGGGAAAATCCGCGATTGTGGTATCACAGCTTTGAAGCCGCCACCGATGATCTCAAGAGGAGTCAAGCCCAGCTGACACAGATGGTGCTCGTCCAATTAGAAAAGGCTGACATGGAACAAATCTCCGACATCCTATTTAACATACCGAGAGACAAACATTATTCAGCAATCAAGGAACGTCTCATATCGGTGTATGAAGAATCCGACACCCGCAAGTTCCAGAAGCTACTCGCCGAGATGGAGCTCGGAGACCAGAAGCCTTCACAGCTACTGCGACGCATGCGTAACCTTGCAAGGGACAAGGTTACCGACTCCACACTCCGCATGATGTGGAGTAAGCTGCTGCCAGCCTACGTCCGCTCCGTGCTCGCCGTCAGCGAGTCATTCAGCGCGAAGTCCACGCTGGATGAACTAGCGTTGCTTGCTGACACGATGATTGAGCAAATCCAAGAGGTAGCAGCCGTCTCCAGCCAGCCACCAGCCGTCACCAGCCAGCCACCAGCCGTCACCAGCCAGCCACCAGCATCAGGTCCAGAATCATCGACATCAAATCAGCTAGATCACACACAATTCCTTATTAACGAGATACGAAAACTATCACTAGAAGTCGCCGAACTCAAGTCAAGGCCATCTCAACACTATCGCCACCGATTTCGCTCGTCATCTCGCAATAGAACTTCGTCACAACACCGTTCCCGCACACTCAATAGCTCACCAACACTTTACTGCTATTACCATCGCCGATTTGGTAGTGAAGCACGACGTTGTACTACGCCCTGCAGCTTCAGGAAAGAGCCATCGGGAAACTAGAACGGACGTTAGCTGCGGCGGAACCCGGCGTCCTTCACACTTCATACCGCCTTTTTGTCACAGACAAGAAAACAAAAATGTCATTCTTAGTAGATACCGGTCCGTCCTACCAAGAAAAGTAGGCCTGAAAGCAACGCCCCTACCATTTAAACTGTACGCTGCAAACAACACAACAATTTCAACTTATGGTGAAAAAACATTAGAACTCGATCTCAACCTCCGTCGACCATACAAGTGGAAGTTTATTGTAGCTGACATCACGAAACCAATATTAGGTGCCGATTTTCTCAACCACCTTCAACTTATCGTAGACTTAAAAAATCGAAGATTAATTGATGCCGTCACAAATCTTAAAATCAACGCGCCAATAATGTCAACGACCTCACCCACAATACAGGCCCCGTACCACGCGATACTTGCCGAATTCTCCGGTACGACGAGATTAACATCGATGCAATTATCGCCAAAAAATAACGTGGAACATTATATTGAAACACAAGGACCTCCATTACATTGCCGTGCTCGTCCCATTCCACCTCATCGTTACGAAATAGTCAAGTGAAAATTTTAATGAATTAAGTAACCCCGATATCTGGCCAATCAATATACAGGGTAGTCCGCAGCGGTGGCGGAGGGGGGTGGAGGGGTTACGCATTGCAAGAGCGGCCAATGGGAATTTAGTACCATGGAGTCGTTCAGCGGTAGCCAACGTGCGTTTTGTGTACGTGAGTACTATCGAAATAACGATTCTGCGACCTTAGCTCAACGAAAGTTTTGCAATCAATACAAGATACAACACAAAAATCAAGCTCTATCAGGTGTATTAATTAAAAAATGGGTGCTCAAGTTTGAGAAGACGGGTTCAACAATGGATTTACCTCGATCTGGCCGGCCTAGAACGTCGAGGGACCCCGAAAACGTGGAGCGAGTAAAATCGTCTGTTCGTGACCAACCTCCAGGTTGGTCCACTTTCAACTCGAAAGCGGTCTGCTGTCCTTAATGTGCCAAGATAATGATGTATTAAACCACATTCTCAAGAAAGATTTAAGTCTACATCCCTACAAAATCCAAATGGTACAGGAATTAAAGCCTCAGGACCATGCCACTAGGTTGCAATTTGCGAACGAAATGGTAGAGCGATTCACCAGTTTTACAAACACTTTTTTCTCAACGAGGCACACTTCCACCTAAATGGGCATGTTAATAAAAAATTGTCGTTATTGGAGTGACACTATGTCATGGTGATCAAAAACCCCTGCATTCCAGCCAACCAACCCAGTAACTCTTGACGAATTAAAGGATCGTATTCGCACAGAAATCCAAAACATCTCAACAGAAACATGTAAGGCTGTCATCGAAAATTTCCGCTCTAGATTGCAGCAATACCAGAATCATGAAGGATTGCATATGGATGATGTGATGTTTAAGAAATAAATTCCCCTTTTCTTTACTATCGAAAACAATAAACAATTTTGATCTACTGTAATTAGTTTTTTTTAATCATCATTCTTATTATAAACAGACTTTTGGTCCACCCTGTAGAATTTAGCGAATGGATCTGGTGTCGAAGCATAAGCAAAATGCTGCTAACTAGAAAAATACAAATTTTCTACCAGAATGTAAGAGGCCTTCGATCAAATTTAACAGAATTCAGGAATGGTTTACATCTTATGGACTATGATAACGCTATCACTGAATCGGGTTGCAATGAATCCATTCAAGATGCTGAACTTGTCCCAGTGGGGTATCAAATATTACGCTGCGACAGAACGGACGGTCGTAAGCAGGGCGGCGCGCTTCTAGTGGCCACACAGAGGTTTGAGTTGCGTCGGGTATATCGGGTCTATTGACAATTGTGCATTTGAAATTATTTGTGCCACCGTCTTTTTAAATAATAAATTTTTGTTTTTATGTTGTGTGCTGTATATTCCACCGAATAGCTCGGAAAATGACTATTTAATTTTATTTAAAATACTGGAAGATTTATGTATTAAGTTTAAAAAAAAAATGGTAATAGGAGATTCCAATATGAATTCTTGCCCTATTAGTGTCAGTAATTACTATGAATATTTGATAGCCTATTGTGAGTTCACTCAATGTAATTATGTTCCTAATAGCTTAGGTCTTTTGGATCTGGTATTGAGTTCGGGGTTCGATTCAGGTGCGGGAGGCGAGGTGTTAGTGTCCGCGGCGGACGAGGCGCTGGTACCGGTCTATGAGCATCACCCGCCGCTCGAGGTGTGCTTGCGCACTGCGGCTCGCGCGCCGCTTGACCCTGCCGCAATCGAGACCGCCGCCCCGCGCCCCATTGCTCAACATTTACACTCAGGTACACACAATTTGCGATGCAAATGTAACTTTTATAAGGCCGATTATCAATTGCTGTATTCCAGATTAACTATGTTTGATTGGTCTAAATTATATAAAATTAGTAATTTAGATGAAATGCTAAGTTATTTCTATAATATAATAAATAATACTTTGGATGAATGTGTACCTAATAGAAATAAAAAAAGGAAAAGTAGTGAAAATTATCGATATCCGGAATGGTACACGAGTGACCTAATAAAAAATATTAAAACTAAGGCGATGCTACACACGCGGTATAAAAAGACGAAATTACTCAGTGATTATAATAAATTCTCTTTATACAGAAAGTCCGTAAAACAAGAAGTTGAAGCGGCATATGAACAACACAAGGAAAAACTTCAGTGTCAGTTTTCGCTGATCCGAAATCCTTTTGGGGATATATAAAAGCAAGAAAGGGGACATCGAATAAGCAATTAATTTTGAAAGATGGCAAACTTCTCACGAATGAAGAAAGTGCTTTGGAATTTGCTCAGTTTTATGAAAGTGTTTACAGTTGCGAAAAGCCACTTTTGGACGCAGGATCGGCGGAATGCTACGGGGCTTACAGCGCACGCGTCCACTTAGAAGAGCTTACTGTGGCGGAAGTGAGTGAAGCTCTGGTGTCTTAACCCAAAGCGTTCCGCAGGCCCGGATGGCATACCAGCATTCTTGTTTAAGGATTGTAGTAGGGTACTAGCTGAGCCTCTTCAATACATTTTTAACACATGCGTGAAATATAGTACATTCCCTGAATTATGGAAAACCACAAGAGTTATTCCAGTCCCGAAGGGTAAAGCGGGACCAGATGTCAGTGGGTATAGACCGGTGGCAGTCCTATCAACGCAGGCAAAAGTGTTCGAGTCAGCTATACATCGCAAGCTGTACGCCCAAGTGTCAGCACAATTTTGCGACTCCCAACACGGGTTTCGTCCAGCCCGAAGCACTGCCACTAATCTACTAAATCTGATGACATATTTGGTCCCAGCAATGGACTCTGGAATACAGGTAGATTTGGTCTACCTTGATTTCCGAAAAGCATCCGACACTGTCAACAATGACGTATTGCTGAGGAAATTAGCGGATGTAGGTTGCTCGCAAAAAACATTACAGTTTTGGGCTTCTTACATAAGATACAGACAGCAGTATGTAGACTTTAATGGATACGAATCGGAGCCCTACTTTACGAGATCTGGAATAAGTCAAGGCAGTACCTCTCGAATTTATCATAACGATAAAAGATCTGCCGGAGGTCCTAAGGCACAGCAAATGTCTCCTTTTTGCAGATGACGTAAAGTTAATGCTCCAAAAAAGACAAATATCAGATTGCGACCACCTACAAGACGACATCTCAAAATTGATAGACTGGAGCAGGGAGAATAAATTGTACTTCAATCCTGCTAAGCGCTGTGTCTTAAGTTTTACCCGAGCCAGTAAACCTATATTGTATAACTACAAGATAGGCACGGATATAGTGCAGCGCGTGAAGCAGATACAGGATCTGGGTGTTTTGTTTACATCGGACTTGATGTTTAGAGAGCATATAATTAAAACCAGCAAAAAGGCCTATAGGAATTTAGGGTTTGTTTTGAGACACTCTAAAGAGTTCACTAATACCACAACCATCAAGGTACTTTATAATGCACTGGTAAGGAGTCGTCTGGAGTACAACTCGGCGATATGGGCCCCTTATGAGGACAAGTACAGGTTGATGTTAGAGCGTGTCCAAAACAAATTCGTTAGGCACCTATACTTCAAGTTATATGGAGTATACCCATTTTAACCACTTATGTATCCGACACTGTTTGTGCTGGGTATGGTTGGGTATACTGAGTTGAGCGACCGTAGGGATTTTTTTCTAGCAGCGTATGTGGTGAAGTTGTTGAGCGGGAAGTAGAGCAACCCGGGAGTTCTGTGCTGCTCGAGTCTCCGTGTGCCGGACCAGTACGTGTGGAGACGCCTCCATCCGCCACTACTATCCATTCCGATGGCGAGAACAAATGTGTTGGCAAAGTCGCCTTTAACTAGAGCCCTACGCCATATGAATGAACTCCACAACAAAGTGGACATTTTTGCGTGTACTTGGAGTGAACTTGCAAGGGTATTGTTATATGTAGTATGTTATGGTAAATAGTAGTATGTTTAAGTTTTTTCTATTTTCTGGCGTGATATATTATTTGTAATGTAATGTTTGATTGTATGATTAATTTTAGTTTGATTTGTTTGTTGTTTGCTGTGTTTGTTATTCTCGTTTGTTTGTAACTGTCGCATTAGTTAATACCTGTAATGATAGTTGCTATGTGTGTGATAAATAAAGAAATATTTGAAGTATGTCCTTTTCAATAAAAAAAGAATTATCAATATAGGCGCGATATTGAGTTATTCGTAAATTTGTTGCGCACATACTTATAACAAATTTAAGGTTTTCACGTGGTTGTCATTATCAGATCTGGACCAAATTGGACCTATGGGACCACATGGGAAGCACCAGCTTTCTATAAAACTTTCAAAGAATTATCAAAATCGGATCATCCAGTCGAAAGTTCTGAGGTAACAAACATAAAAAACACACCGACGAATTGGGAACCTCCCCCTTTTTTGAAGTCGGTTAAAAAGAGCGACTCTATTGTTTTCATTTCTGACTATGTCCTTTCATCTGTCCCATTCTGACAAGCGGGTCTTGCCTGGGGCTTGATATTGTACCATATATAATGAAAAAGTATTCGTTTTATTAAATTACTTCTGCTTTTTGCATAACAATATTATATAAATAAACGACCTTACCATTCATAAGTCACACCTTCTTTTTTTGAGTCGTTAATGTGTTATTGAAGCACTTTTTATAGCACATTTAGGCTTGTTATTTTTTTTTTTTTTTTTAGAAATATTGAATCTTTATTATAAATCCTTCATACATTACTTAGTTCGCTTAATTCTACTTAATATTATTATACTATAATAACAATACAAGTAATGGAACATACACGACATTTTTCTGGACAAACAACACCAAATACATCAAAATAATTTTCAAATATTCACAATACTGACACACGACTGAGGAGAAACTGTAAAAGTGCACGTTTTGACAGGTCCATTCCACACGACAAAGATGTAAACAAACCGGCGCGAGCAAGAGCGCTCGGGGGACAGTGTCGCTCGCACGTGTTAATCGCTCGTATACTCATACATTCCCGCACGCTCACCACATTCCCGCACGCTCTTGTCAATGTGTGGGAAAGTGGTACTTTGCGAACGCAAATGCATGCGCAAAATCGAACTTTGCGCACGATAATAGGAAAAGATAATTATATTACGATTATTAATGAGCAATTTACTGTTGATATGTCTTTCCTTTAATAAGCACCATTTTTTCACGAGCGTGACGTAGTGTTGACTGTTGACGTATGTATTGATTGTATAGTTTTGAGAAGAAAATTCAAATAACGTTATGACCTGTAAAGCGTTACCTACAAAAGCTGCTCTAAGTGCAATTTCCTTATTGAATCGAGTTGTAGAAAATTTAGTATCATAGAAATCTCTAAACTCAAACCAGTTATCGTATGAACCGTCAAATGTGGGTAACGTTATTGTTGGCAACTTTACTAATTGTAATCTACTAGTAACAAATGCAGTAGTAATTACTGCATTCGTTACTAGATTGTTTACTTGAATTCTTTAACAATAGTTCAACACAAGACATGACCCTGTAATTTGAGTTTGCGAAACATTTCCTTATTTCGAACTGTTGAGTTATGTCTCTGTCTGAAACTTATTCTTTAATCAACGTTTGTACTGAATTAAATTCGAATAAACGAGATTTAGTTCAGTAATCTGCTTGTCGTCTACAAACCCTGTTAGGTAAGACACGTATTTAATGAACAACTCATTCGACCCTTGATTTACCACGTTTTTTATCAAGTTCCCGAATATTATCACTGTATATATGAAGGTGCACTGAAAGGTTAATCTGTGTTTGCGCATTGATTTCTTGAAGAGAGTGAGCGTGCTCCCCGCCTCAGTGTTTTATTGTAGTTTCTTGAATCGTGGTACTCGTAAGTCGTAGTTAGCACCTCATTGTAATGGAATATTGGAAGCTAACTCCTTAATTTTTATATTAACTACGTAATTGTTATATTAACTATAACGGATTTGGCAACAAGACAAACGACACCCAACAATAGTGTTAACTTTTAATAACTTTAATCTTCATATCACACCAAACATGTTTGAAAACAATAAAATCACAAAAATACTATTCGCAAGATAATCGCCAACCGATGATATGAACTCTTTGTTTGTTTGTCCCAAAGTTGACATAGGTACAAATAATTAAATGGGTTACGCGATAGAGATGCAAGATCTATAGCTTTGTCCCATTCTATCTGAGCCTAAGCTGTATACCGCTTGTCCTTTCTATTTGTATTGAAGTTACCGACGCTACTTCTGTTAATGTCTATTACGTATGGTAGTATTAGTAATGGTAGTGACGTAGTGTTAAATGTTAATATTCTTTTTCTAAACAAATAATGTATTTTCTTCTCAAATTCTGTCATTTGTCAACCACCTGCCATTGTCAAATTACAAAGCGTGAAAGATGAAAATAAAATATGCAGAATTGTAGTACACCATACAAGTGAATGTTTTATATTAAAGCTTAAACTATTTAAACTACACTACACATGTTTATTTATTATAATAATTGTACTAATAAAATATTCTAAGTGAAACTATTTCAAAGAGTTTTTGTGTTCCGTACTTATGTACAATTAATTATTTGTTAAGTGAAATTATAAGCCAATTTCAACATGGTTCGAAGTGGGTCAGTAATCGTAATATTATTATAATCATTTTATTATATTTTGCTATAAAGTATCAATATTCTTTTTTAAATATCTTTATAGCCGCGATCGCGATAGGGATCGCCGTAAGTCACATAGTCGTTCTTTGAGTCCTGAACGTAAGCGGCGTAGGTCTCGTTCACGAAGCAGAGATCGTTCATCAAAAGTGTCTAAGAGGAAACGAAGCCGTAGTAGAGAGAGAGAATCTAAAAGAGAACGCAGCAGAGATAGGGATCGGGACAGGGACAGAAAAAGGTAACAATTCATCTTTGCTATTTACACGCTATGGATATATTATTGAGAAACATTTTTTTAGTACCGGTTAATTTATTGATTTGTATAATGATTGTTGTTTATTATAGTTTATACCTTAGTTGTGCTATTCCAGAGATAAAAGAGATGACAAGAGTAATGGATCAAGTAGTAAGTCAAGAAAGAAGTCTCCTGATAGAGATAAAGACAATGAAAGATCTAAATCAAAAGAGAAAACAATAAAGTCAGAAGCTGAATATGACATTGGATCAGCCGATAAGGTTTGTTTGATGATGATCTATTTAACAATCTTTGGCTTTTTATTGAATGTAAAAGTGTGAAGTTTTCTTAAATTACTGAAGTTATGTTTATTATGCCTCCTCTTCTCTATTCATGATTAGTTGTTAGTGATTAATTTTGTCATTACCAACACAATTGTTGTACCACCGTCAAAGATAAAGGTATGCACCTGCATACCTACCTAATCATCAGTGGTCACTAGTTAGAGAGAAACTTTAAAGTTGTCTCAACTTTATCTTCAATATAATAGCAATGACAACTTTTACTTTAAGTCTGACTTTGATCAAGTTGTGTTTTCAGTCACATAGGATGACTTCATGAGGCCCAGTGTCTATGGTGCCAGACCATATTTGCTATTTCTAAGATTACTTTCATGTGCCAATGGAATATTGAAACAACTACTTTTTTTCTAATGGATGTTTTTTTGAACTAAAAAATGTGTTATAATATTAAAAGATTTCAGTAAAAACTTCCTTGCCTTTGCTATTGTTAATAAATCAAGTTAGCATTGTTCTTTTGTAATTGTGTCATTTGGTGGATGAAATTTTTGCCTTGCTTACTTTTGAGGAATATGAAAAATGACTCCAATAAATTTAATTTGTTTGTCGATGATTGATGATTGGATTTTTCATATATTTTTTGTTTCACTGTTGAAAAATCTCCAAACCACCACCTGTTTAGACTTCATTAAAATGTGAACATTACTGCTATCTAATGCTGGAACTAACCAGTTTATTTCACATTTTTGAGAAATATTGATTAAATTTTATTAGATATTCTAATCTTGTTTCAATTAACTTTAAAACATGGGTTTTCCTTTAAAAGCATGGTTTTGAAAACTTAGCATCAGAATTAAGAGATAATCATTTGAGCATTCCAACACATTCAATATGCAGCTGCCGAGTTTTATATTATAATTATTAAAATAATACTTGCCTGTTATAATATAGTCTATATTTATTTGTATTGTGGGTGGACAGATAAAGTGTGAGTTGAATGCAGAGTTTAGGAATCTGATCATGCTATGACTAATTATAATTGATGACCATAATCATGAGTTTGTTGATAAATTTAAACAATGCTTTCAGTTTACCATTTTAACCTAATAATTAAATCTAAAATTTTTGATCTGCTTTTCTTCAACACACATATCTAAAACATTTTTTCTAGATTGGAACCTGATGGACTCGGATCAGTTATTAAAAACATAACACGGGATCACAACTTTAATGAGGGAGATGATCCTCCTCTTTACCTCAGGCCCCGACTGCATTCAACTTGCATGCTGTGTATACTATACTCAATAGCTCTTAGGGTTTTTTTTTATTAATTTACATTTATTTTTTATATTTTATAATTGATGTTTGAGTACATAGGCCACACTAAAAGTTTTGTGTAACTTAAAAAAACAACATGTTATAACCAAAATATTGCTTATTACTTTTCAAAATACTCTCCTTTACATTTAAAATATTTATCCATGCGATCAAACCATTTTTTAAAACAGGAGGACCACAGATCGCAATTGAACGCAATCACAGGGTGCTAGGTCGGGGCTATGTGCAGGATGGGTGACGAGTTGTTCTTTTTTGGAAGCTAAAAATTTTTTAAGTTTTGGCCGTGTGGGAAGAAGCGTTGTCATGATGTATTAGAACTCGGCTTTTTGGTCGTCTTTCGCGAACTTTTTTTAAAAGCCTGGGTAAACAAATGGTAGAATACCACTTGGCATTAACACTTTGATTTCCAAGTGGAATTGTGCAGATGGGACCTGTAGCTGAGAAAAAAAATGCGATCATTTTTTACCAACGTTCCTCGCCTGCCTCACTTTTGTTTGCCTGTTCTCCTTTTTAAGACCCATTCACAAGATTGTTGTTTTTTTTCGGGTTCAAAACAATAAATCCACGTTTCGTCTCCTGTGACAATGTCATAAACCGCATTAGAATGTGAATGAATATGGTGTGACAGATGCTAATGAAGTATGACCACGGGTCATACTTCATTAGCATCTGTCAGCACCAATCCACGCGAGCCCGCTTGTGCTCTGCTGTCAGTTCATGAGGGATACAACGACAAGAAAGTTTCCGAACTTTCAATTCTTCGTGTAAAATTTTCTGAATTTGGCTCATACCAATCCCCAATAGTCCTCGAATTGCCTCATAGGTAATCCGTGGGCTTTCTTCAATTAGCCGCTTAACAGAAGCCACATTATTTTCCAACGAAAAGCAAAAACGGCAATTGAAAGCCGCCCTTCACGGCTTCAAATTCAGCAAACCTTTGCCTATAGGTGCTCAAGCAATGTGCTTCTCTCCCAAAAGCATTTTGAAGACGAGCGGCTTAGTTTTGCGGAGAGAGAGAACTTTTAAAATCATAAAAAAACATCGCTCTAAAATCTTTTCGACTTTTATAGAATAGAAGAAAGCATTTTATTACAAGTTTATACATGCTATATGCAAAAAGAGACCTGTTAGATTATTATGATATAGAAAATGGTGGCAACATTCATATTATATTATATTTCTGTACCTATAGGAAGAGGAACAGAATAGGCTAGAGGCTGAAATGCAAAAGCGACGAGAGAGGATTGAGAGATGGCGAGCTGAGAGGAAACGGAAGGAGCTAGAAACTGCGAAAAAAGAAGTTCAGAAAGGCAGCCTTGTCACCAATATCCAAACTCCTACAGCAAAGAAGTGGTCTTTAGAAGATGATTCTGGTGATGAAGGTAAGATTGGTTAAATCAGAATTGTGTATGTGTGAGTGTCAGTTAGAGGACATATTTTATGGAATTTAAGGCAGTACTGAGGCAGCTTAAGGTAAAATCCTACTAATATTATAAATGTGAAAGTTTGTATGTCTGGATGTATGTTTGTACCTCTTTAACGCAAAAACTACTGAATGGATTTTGATGAAACATTATAATAATATAGCTTTCACACCAGAATAACTCATAGGCTATAATTTATAAAACTATAGTGTGAATTATCCAAAATATAAAATAAGCGTGAAATAGGTAAGTAGAAAAGAAATCTGCAATTTATATGGCAATACATCGTTTTCCGGGTCAGCTAGTACTACATAATGTTAAGGTGACTAGACTCTAGAGTCTCCCAAAACTTCTTAGGAATGATTGCCTATCATCATCTCATGCAAAATACCCATGGGAGACATGGTTCGTATAAAAGTAAAGTAGAGCCTCAATTAACTGGATTAATTATTTTATAATTATTATATATAGATTATACATTTATATAATTGCAAGTGTGGGTATTTTCAGTATTTAAAGAAAATTGTTTTTTGTACCATAGACAAAAATTATTGATGACTTAATGATCACTGTGCTCACAATTCTTTTAAAAACATAAAATCTGTGGTTTTATTCTCTATAAAAACATGAGAATTATTTATATTTTCAAAATTAAAATCATATTATCTGTAGGTATGTCACGTGACCGAAAACGCCGACCACTATTTTATGGCGTCACTATAGCAGAAACAATGTGTTTTTACTTTTTACCAGCACACCATTAATACGGACTATGAAATATCGTTTTTATTTTTATAAAAACCAATAACGATTGCACTGGACATTTGACATTTCTTTGTTTATGATATTATGACGTCACGATCATGACTTCTCCCTTCTTGGCGCGATTATTTATCGTTTAAATTTAAATCAATTATTATTAAGCATAAAGAATTATTTTGAAAAATTAAAAATAGCACTTGGCTATTGAATGTTTACGATTATTTTTGAATATAGACTGTTAGTGTCTAATAAAATGATAACAGTTACTTAGGAAATATATGTTCAAACAAATTACGACCTTCTTGTTTATTATGACTGTAGAAAATGACTTTAAGATGGATCACGATCAATTTTGTCGATAATACACATAATTAGATAGTTAACCAAAATAAAAAAGAAATATTACTCAAATTCAATGGTTAAATTACCCCTACGCGATCCAATCCGTCAAAGATTCAATTCTGTTGATGCTTTAGGCGCGCGGATTTTACGAGCGCGAATGTATATATTATAAATACATTCTATAATGTTAGGATAATTTCAGTGAATGTTTCTGTAAGCTATCGAAACAAGCTATAAGACCATGCGTAATTTATTCATATTGTTTTTATTTTATTTTACACACACGACACAAAGTTTAGGAACCGTTATATATTATAAAAAATTAGTATTTTCAATAAAAACATTTGGTTTTATAATCAATTGTATATGTTCTTTCTAGAACAGAACTAAAATATACATGCTTTATAGTAGTAATTTGAGGTATGGATTGACTAAGAAGAATCCCTTGACCTTGATCGACCTTGAAGTGCGAGATCGCTTGTGTAATCGTTTAATAATAATCGTTGTGATATAAAATGTAGCTATATTTGGACAAAATAACTACCTAAAAAGTACAAGTCAAGAAAAGGTATTTCAACATATTCCAAAATAAAAAACAATAAACAAACAGACAAAGGAAACGACGCATCAATGTGATTATGAATTGACGCTATTTCAAGTCGAATATAACAAAAACTATATATCATAATATTATAATTATTAATTAATGTCTTGGAGGTTTAGTCTCAAAATATTGGGTAAAACTTGGAAAAAAAATTGAAATGCTGCGCACTCTCAATACTATCACGTCGGCGACCGATAAAGAATTCCTTTCTCCGAAACATCCCATTGTCTTTGTTCTAATTAGTACATAATTTAACGCACTTTTTTTCTATTATAAGTTCAAAGTTTTTTTGAACTTATAATAGTTATAATTTCTATTATTAACTAACTTATAATTAAAAGCAAATCCTCAAAACAAAATAAGGCCGTAAATCGAATGAGCTCGTGTGTATGTGTTCGTTGAGTCTTATGTACTGTCGGTGTCACGTTTTTGTTACTACTTTAGTATATAAGGCATATTAGTATGCTAAAGGATAAACATCGGTGTCGCCACAGGTGACCGTAGACTCAACATCTCCACTAATTCGATTTTCGCACGCTATGTTCCAATGTGTGTTCAGTTTGCGAAAGAATTCTTAAGTCCTTTTTGATTACAACGACAATATGATACCTCTGTTGTTACAAGATGATCACAATCCATCCAGTGACCAGTATGTGTATGTATGAAATAAGAAAGAAAAAAAAAAGAAGAAAAATGTTAATTTGTGACGTTATAGTACAACTTACCGCTAGTTGCAGAAAACACCCTTAAAGTTAATGTTTCTTTATATCACATGCTATCTTTGACTGTCAATATGAAAAAGAAAATGACGGTGTTATATTTTTAATGAAACATTAAATTTAAGGATGCTTTCTCCAACTAACGGTTAAAAAATTAAACGTTAAAAAAATTGGGGAGTAGATACTATTTTCTATACGTCACAAAGTGGTTCCAACTCAGCATGTTTACTGGTATGAAAACCCGCGCTTGTTAATATAAAATAATAACTAATTTTAAGTTGTAAGATAAAACTATTCAAAAATAAAACAATTAAATAATGAAACAAGTAAAAAGAAACTTACACGTAATTAATTTAATTATATTAAATACCGCAGTGTACTCCTCTTACATAAAAAAGGATGATACACATTTTGTTAAATTGTCACATTGTTAGACATTATCATTAAATGATATAAAAATTAAGTTAGGATATCATCCCCACCATCTGGATGTGTGGCGGTCCTCCACAGTGCGGTTTTCAAGAAGCTTTCTCCCTCGTACTACAAAGCTGTGGAATGAGCTTCCTTGTGCGGTGTTTCGGGGACGATACGACATGGGTACCTTCAGAAAAAGCGCATACACCTTCCTTAAAGGCCGGCAACGCTCTTGTGATTCCTCTGGTGTTGCAAGAGAATGTGGGCGGCGGTGATCACTTAACACCAGGTGACCCGTACGCTCGTTTGTCCTCCTATTCCATAAAAAAAAAAAAGGTTATCTTTAATAGTCATAATGTAATTCGGCTTATATTATTACTGAACGTAAGTCACCTGACTATTATAGATATACTTACAGTTGCACTATTTTAAAGAAGGACCTAAAATGATTCTGTGTAACATGGCCTTGTATAATTTTCTGAATCTACGTTTTCTTGTTCCATTTAATGCTGTTTGTTTTTATGCAATAATCTTTTCAACAATTTCGTCATCTTCAAGATAATCCCCAAAACTGAGGTCAGGATAATCGAATATCTACTTGAGATTTTTTAACCAAATAATATCTAATTCTAACATCATAAGTAAGCAAACCATCAATATTTCATTATTAAAAAAAATAATTTAATAAATGTAACAACTTCTAGGCGAAGAAGACAAAGAAGCTAAAGAGAAACTGAAGGCTGAAGCAAAAAAAGAGGAAGAAGAAGAAATTGACCCCTTAGATGCTTATATGCAAGAAGTACAGCAGGTAACATGAGTGTACATACGGCCGATATCAGATGTATCATGTTTCATTCACATTTGCTTTCGTCCATTTTGTCTCAAGAGTTGTAGCATACTATCATCATCCAATTCATCTCTTGACCTCTGGCATTGCTGTTGCCTATTGGTAGCTGACTCGAAATAATATAGAAATTCCAGACGAAGTTGATCTAACGAATGAATCTAGCTTAATGAACAATAAGCCACTATTTTAGTGGCTTATTGTTCTCAATGCCAGATTATAGGTCCAGAGACCCTCAGGGCCCCCAAATTATTTCCAAATTAAATGGACAATTTTTTTCAGTCGAATTCTCCAATAAATAATTTATTCTGAAACCAAGTACTTATAGATTATTTTATTATTTAACAAACATAATATATACCTAAACATAATCAGAAACAAGAATTTTCTGAAATAATATTTAATATATTCATGTTTGTAAAAATTGCTGTAGGTAAAGATAAAACGCGAAAAAAATGTGAATGTAAAAGTTGTTTACTTGTCTGAATTTGAATTTTTAGAGAGATTGTCAAGTTGCATTACAAATTTGTAGTGATTTTGCCATTACAATTTTAGTTTATTCATATTTTAAAATGAAACAACATCTTTTCTATTTAACAGGAAGTGCGAAAAGTTAACCAGATTGACCAAGCTCGGGGTATCATGCCTTCACCAGACTCTGGTGTTGTTATTCTATCAGGAACAGCTAAGAAGGTCACTGAACATAAAGACAAAGGTACACTATGATGATGATGTTAAACTGTTATAATTTAGTTGAAGTTTTTTATTTTCATACATAATAAAATCCAAATAATATCTCCAACATTTCTTATCATTTTTTCTGTTCTAACAAATGCAATAGAAGTTTATAATATACGTTAAAGTTAAGTGAATAAATTCGATGCGGGATTCGAACCCGCGACCTCTCGGTTCTCGTCTGAGCGCTCTTCCAACTAAACGACCCGTTCGAGTGACGTATGGTTCGTAAATCTTGGTATGTCTTGTCAACTCTCAGGTTGGATCCACTGAAACATTGCTCTTTGGTCCAAATACGGTTGGCTCAGTTTGAGGAGCGCTCGGATGGAACCCGAGAGGTCGCGGTTCGAGTCCCGCATCGTTCATAAATTTTGATTACAAATTTAATTTAATTAATCCCAGAAGTGAGTGATATTACTTTAAAAAAATTAGGTTATTTAAATGAGCTACACAATATAAAAATATACAAAATAAGCTTGATCTATACAATACAATACAAGCTGTATTTGAATATGTGTAAGAAATAATTGTGATAATTATTTACCTGGTGCTTGTTGTTAGCTATCTATAACTAGTATAATCTGATAAAAGTGTGTTGTTACAGGAGAATTAATAGAACAAAACCAAGATGGGTTAGAATACTCATCAGAAGAGGAAACTGAGGACATAAAGGATGCGGCTGCCAACCTGGCGTCTAAGCAACGGAAGGATCTGGCAAAAGTTGACCACTCCGGCATACAATATATGCAGTTTAGGAAAGCATTTTATACAGAGGTAATGTGTGTTGATTAAATGTTAAATATCCCATATATAAACCTATATTCTGTTGAATCACAGCCTTTAATTTTATAAATATTTATTATTTCAAAATGCTGATACTAATTTACATGACTGTCTTATCACTCATAGTGTGTGTAACACCTTTATACACCTATACACACACTCATCTCTCCAACTAGTATATAAGTATTCGTATAGACTAATAAAGGAGCTTATTATCGCAGTCAGACTATAATCATTTGAATACCCAAACCTCCAACATCGCTCACTAATCTCATTAAATCTCAACTTCCTATAGTGGCGGAAAGCATAATTTTTTAAAATGACAATTACTGTCAATATCCACTATAATTTTTATAAAACTAGAATTTCATGATTGTAAACTTGATAAGATTATAGACTTTCATAGTTGTAATTACTTAAAGGTAAGTGAATTGGCTCGAATGACACCAGAAGATGTGGAAGCATACAGGACAGAGTTGGAGGGGATCAGAGTGAAGGGCAAGGGCTGTCCAAAACCTATCAAGTCGTGGGCTCACTGTGGCATCAGTAAGAAAGAGCTCGATATACTGAAGAAGCTTAACTTTGAGAAACCCACACCCATTCAAGCACAGGCCATACCCGCTATCATGTCAGGAAGGTAATATATAATATAATGTATAATAGTAAAATTTATACTATCTTTATTTGGGCACTCGAACCCGCGCCTCTCGTATTCCGTCCGAGCGCTCTCATCAACTGAGCCAACCGTTCAAGTGACCCATTGATCGTAAATATTGGTATGTCTTTTTCAACTCTCAGGTTGTAGCTCCATCTACAAGTACTACTTTACGATTTTTAGATTAAATTTGTCGCAGGTTGGAGTCGCGCATCCTTTATAAATCTTGGTTGCAAATTTAACTTGCATAATTTATCCCAGAAGTGAGGGATATCACTTTAAAATAAAAAATTGTTTCGATCTTTATTTTTACATAATTAACGTTATAATATAATGAGCTTTACCTGGGACTTCATTCGAGTTAAGTTTATTACGCGTTTGTATGGGCTCTCTTAATATTTTCGGGCACTTATAAAATATACTCTATATTATCTCATCATTATCTCAGACAGTATCTGTGCAAAATATTATGATAATTGGTTGAACAGTTCAACCTTGAAAGTATTGTTATGGGATGTATGTGTCACAAAATTTCACTTCAAAACTCCCAAGTTAAAGTTTTACTTATAAAACATATCCAAGTACAAAACTCTATAACACGAACTTTTTCGCGTCTCTATTAAAATTCTTAAAGGGTATATAATTAATGGGTCGCAAATATCATATTTTTGAAATATGTAGATATAATATTGATATATGGTATGACCAACTTAAGCAATATAGCGGACGTGATTGTTTAGGACTTGCACAAAATTGTTAGTAAACGTTAGTATTGCTTAAAATAGAGGTTACCAGTTAACCTCAATTTTTTTCGACTCTGTCACAGTCTATTTAGAAGTATAAATGATCTGAGTTCTCCACCATATTTCATTTCAGAGATCTAATTGGTATTGCAAAAACGGGGTCAGGCAAAACCTTAGCATTCATATTGCCAATGTTTCGACATGTGCTTGACCAACCCCCATTGGAAGACACTGATGGGCCGATATCTCTCATCATGACACCCACAAGAGAACTGTGTATGCAGATCGGCAAGGATATCAGGAAGTTTGCTAAATCTCTTGGCTTGAGGGTTGTGTGTGTTTATGGAGGCACCGGGATATCAGAACAGGTTGGGAACCCATCTATTATACATAATTAAAAAAAATGTTCTCATTAAATATACTGTGTTGAAAACTTTCAACTTGAAATGAATAGAAATAGAACTAAATTTAATCGTTAACACTAACAAAATATAATATTATTTATTTATCCCTTGTTATCCCCCCATTATTGTCTAATTACTTTTATTATTATTTAAATGTGCAATAAAAAGAAAAATATTGAATTGGGCGTTAGTTTGGGGAAATCTATAATTATACAAATGTTGTAGTTTATATTGTTGTGTTGCTAGACTAGAAATCTAAAGCCCTATGAGCTGTTCCTCTGTAATATCGTTAGCATGTCTGTTCCATACACTCATACCTTTTTTTTGCCATCTTAGCGAATCTGTGTCAGAACCTGTACTGATCGTATAAATAGGCGTACAAGTCACCACCCACTTGCAATACCAAAGAAATCGAATGAGTGTTACCTGCTTTTAAGCTGAGCAAATGCGTTTTCTTTTCAAAGTACCCCTTACGTATGGACCTCGAAACACATAGTAAGGAAGCTAACACCAACTCTCTTTTTTACTTCTTACTTCTCCTCCAATAATAGACTAAGAATAATGTGCATGTGTGTAGTTAAATAAATACGGTGTTATTACAAAAAATAATTTAAATATGGCTTAGAAACGTGTTTTGTTAAACAGTCACCTAACTATAACAACGTCAGTGACCTAACAATAACAACAATATCTATTTCAAACACAAATAGAAACTGAACGCAATTTTTGTCTGCTGTCATCAATCTGTCATCATATAATCAAAATGTTCCTTAAGAATATGAGCTATCAGTTAGACACACCTTCAAGCTTCGACTCGTGTTTAAATATAAGCACTGTCTAAAGATTGTTGAACGCTATACAACAGAAAGACATGTAATGGTACTTTTTTAAAACAAGTGTTCAACACATGTTTAACTTTTTTGTAATAACACAAATAATGTTTTAGATAGCAGAATTGAAGCGCGGTGCCGAAATGATAGTTTGTACTCCGGGTCGGATGATAGACATGCTGGCAGCTAACAGTGGCCGGGTCACCAACCTCCGGAGAGTGACCTACATCGTGCTGGATGAGGCGGACCGAATGTTTGACATGGGATTTGAACCACAGGTATTGTTGCTGCTTGGTTTGGGCCTTTCATACCATTCCGTTCTTTATTAGGAAGTTCCAGATTCTTTAGACCGTAGCGAGTGTCTTCTGGCTGCAGGATGTGCTGCCTTAAGTGTATACATTTTTGTGCCTTAGTGGCTTGCAGCAGTAACGGATACCTTGATAGTACCTGCATCTATTGTATGCATTATTTCCGAATGATTATTCAGTATACAGTGACCTGTCAGTATTTGAATAGCAGGTTTACTGGTGGTTAAAGCCCAGGATAGGAATTAGTTGGGAACATCAAATAAAATAAAAAGTTTTTTTATTCATATTGGTAAGTGAAAAATTATCTGATGAAATGATGTGTGATAAATGGTAAAGAAACTTTTGACATTGATAAGTGGATTTAATATATTCAAATAAAGTAATTCGTGCTTTAGTAAAGGCTGTGTGTGTCCAGGTTATGAAGATAATAGACAATGTCCGCCCAGACCGACAGACTGTTATGTTCAGTGCTACATTCCCGCGGCAGATGGAGGCACTCGCGAGGAGAATCCTGCAGAAACCTATCGAAGTGCAGGTGACTTATTTTGATTTATTTTTTGAATGCTCTTTGGTCAACTCATTATTAGCTTTATTTATAAAGTGTTTAACATGCTATATATAATTTTGTAATTATTACAAAAAAATTCAAAATTCAGCCCTATGTAATTGAATTCAATAGCCTCGCATTTTGCACAGAGGAAGTGTTGGTATATGTCTATAATATAAGACTACTACATTCTGCAAGAATATCATAACTGCAATTCTATTGTAACACTTCATTATATAATTTCACAAAACATGGAAAATGGCGAGAAATGATCGATTTTTTTAACTTAATAGAGGCATTTAAAATGATATAGTAAAAAATAAAACTAAATCTTTATGCATCTGGTCTATGTTTTTTTAAGAGAACCACATATTATGTATTTTTAATGGACTTAAAAAAAAATGGACGAATTACTCAATATCGCACCAATCGTTTTAGATAATTCTTTTTTTTTTTTGGAAAGGATATACTTCAAAGGTAGTTTGGTGAGATTTTGGTTAGGTTCTGGTGGTGGGATCCATGACAAAGTAACGGATTTCTTAATTTTTTAGGAGAAAATTAACGATTTACTCAACCGAATCTTTTTTATGCTATCCCGGTATTCAGTCACCTACCATAACGTCGTTATGACCAAGTAATTGTCGAATATGATGATCAATCGAAAAAGTTCGAGATCTGTAATCAAATTGCAATAGGAAATATATAAATAAAATGCATTTATTTCAGGCATAATGAGACCCATATTTACACAAAATTTAGACACTGTAAAGGGGTGCAAAGTTAAAAGTAATATTAAAGTAACTAAAACTATATATTACACATATTTGTGCAGTCATTTTTGTTCTAATCCATGTGAACAGAGATCTAGCGCTTGAATATTGGATTCCTGATGTCTAGAGGCGGAAGACCGGATTATCGCGAAAAATTCGGGGACACCGCGAACATGCCTGACGAGCTGCAGCCCGGTTTTTTATACAATTAAATTAATTAATTCTAGTTACAATTATTGTTATATTTGGAGTCGATGTCAGTCAAGTTAGGTTTGTAACTACATACATAGTTATAGGTGGGATGTGCTTGTGTCGTACGAGCAACGTGACAAGGTGAGAGGTGAGGGTGGGTCCGCGGCGGGTCGAAACTGATTCCAAATATAACAATAATTGTAACTAGAATTAGAATAATTAATTACATTGTATAAAATACGCAATTATTTTTTTACTTTTTAATGCATCTTATATCTATTGGTTTGGAATAGCTTTTTTGAAGTCAGTTGGTTTTTTATTAATTTTTTTTAGCTGGTAAGATCCTATGCATCACCTTTTATTGAACCCAATAATCTTAAAAGTACAGGATGAGAGTCATGATAAAGTTCACCTTATGTACCTATTGTTTTAATAACGCTCTGGGTTCCATGATGACATGCGTCTAACAATGTAGGGCTTTCTCTCACACACGTAACGCTAGTATAGTGGTCGTACGGTAAATGTTCCGTCAAATTGTGAAATCCAAGAGTCTTCACAATGAATGTCCACACTTGTCTGCTCTCGCCGAAGTCTGTTAAAAATTCAAAAATACTCAAGCAGTTCAAGGATAACATTCAATTCAAATACAGGAGTTTAAAATTAACGGCTTCGTTAAGTGTTCCTGCCATTCTGCAGGACGTTTAGACGATATTATTTAAAAAAAAACCTTGTATATTCATATTGTAATAGTTACGTTGTAAGAAAAGTTATGATTATATAATATCGCATTAGGTGGGTGGCCGAAGCATAGTATGCAAAGAGGTTGAGCAACACGTCGCCGTGCTAGAAGAAGATGCCAAGTTCTTCAAACTGTTGGAGCTGCTGGGCTTGTACAGTCACCTGGGCAGCATCATTGTGTTCGTGGACAAGCAGGAGAACGCTGACAGCCTGCTCAAAGACCTCATGAAGGCTTCCTATTCCTGTATGAGCTTGCACGGAGGTATGTTCACTTCAACTTGTAGTAATAATCAGATGTTATTTATAATTTTCAATATGGCACACAAAATAATTACTAAAATATTGTATTTCCGAGAGAAGCAGGGACAAACAGATAGATGGACACATAAAAATCTATGATAAGTATAACAAGTAAACACTCATTAAGGTTTTATGTTGATAATCTCAAACAGACACCTTATTTATATTAATATACATACACAACGGTTTATATATCCTTTATAATATATCCCTTATTCTATAGAGTACGACCGTAATATTATTATATTTTCCCAGACAGATGCCGAGTACACAATAGTTTAGTTCACTTTAATAACATTTTGTATTCAGTTTTATTTGTTTAATAAATCATAGAAGTGAGGGTTATCACTTTAAAACATAACAAATTGTTTAGATTTGCAAGAGCGACATCTCAAGTCAATTTCCTGACATGCAAATATTGGGGGTTGAGCAGGTTATCAACTGTAAAGTAGATCTTGTAGATGAAGTCACAACATGAGGGTTGAACAAAGCGTACAAGATTTTATGACGATACATCACTCGAACGGTTGGCTCAGTTGGAGAGAGCTTTCGCACGGAACGCGAGAGGTCGCGGGTTCTAGATCCGTATCGTTCATAAAATTCAGTTTTATTTGTGTAGAACACAGTTTTCATATTTTTTTACTTTAAGGTATTCAGTTGACTTATGCAGGCCCGTAGTGTTAGCACCGGGCTGGGTTAGTTTTAAGTAACCGTAAGATTTCATATAGATTTTTGAACAGATCAGACAGATGTACATTAAACTGTAATACATTATATTATTTGTAATCTTAATTGAGTATAAGTAGATGATTTTATTACAAAGTTTTATTGATATAATTATTAAAAGAAAAATCATATTTTCTTTCAGCTTAAGCACGCGAGGCTTTCTCATAGTGGAATGTTCAACGAGTGATTATAAATTGTATGGTGTGTGTGCCCCGACATTATACCTTCATTATATTTACAATAATTCATCAATGAACATTAGATCATGTATTGCTTATTGTAATTGATACTCATTCATAACCTTAGTATTAAAAAAAAAGTTAAGGTATTTTTTTGAATACCTACATTATTTACTGCCGTCTCGAGCTTATTATAGAGACCATCTTCATATTATGCTGTTTAATAATAATTCTTGCCAATATTATAAGCAATAAGAAGAAAAAGGATTCACAAGATCTACGGGCCACGGTCAGTGATCATCGGCGCCCATATTCTTAAGCCACTCCAGATGATCGTTGCCAGCGTTCTTTTAGGCGAATCGTATGCATGCAATCAGGTTCTTTACAGTGTGTACAACCACACTGTAATAATTTATATGACGTGAAAAATCATAAGTAAATTTCGTTTTTGGCGATATGAGTAAATAAGCAGTCTCTTCTTGCAAAGTAGTGCAGTGCTTACGAGTGCTTACAAACTTTTGAAAAACTAATGCTGTGGGGTTTTTTAAGTAATAAAATATGTCATTGAACAAAATCGTGCAGCCATCGAGCCAAATGAATTCTCCTGGTTTAAATTGGTACAGCGCTTTTAGAAAGCATCGTGAATTTCTTATTGGATAAATAGAAATCTTAAATTTTTAAATTGTGTTGATGACATTTGAGATGTCTTTTTAGGTATCATTAGGAATAATATGTCTCGAATTGAACAGCTTTTATCCATTATCTTTAAGATTCCGTTATTTAGGAATATAAATTAAAAGTAACCGGAAATAGTAAAGGCACTTGCTCGTACAGTTTTTTTATATAGGTAGAGTAGAAAGAGTCGAAAAATAAAAGTAAACATTACCGAAAAACGAAAAAATACAGCAGAATACCATCCCACATAAAAATAAAAATTAAGTCTGTTTGTAACTTAATAAAATATTTTAGGTTTATAATATTATAATGTTAGTCAAACGTGCTGTCACAGCATTCATAATGCCATCCCTCTTATAAAATATGTTTTATTGTATTTTTCAGTAATAAGTACATACACGTGAAAAGTGATTATTACTGCTACCCTTGGGATGATGATCCCCATGATTCCTATACAACTTAAAAATACATTAAGGCATTTTGTATTGAAAAATCCTTGTTTAGTTTGTTCTAAAAATCTCGTCAGACAGTGATTCAATCGCGCTCATTCGCCTAACCAAACTGTTTGTAAGCCCAGCCCACTACGGCATAGTTTTTTTTGTTATATTTTATAGCGCCAGAAATGCTTCCATGTTTTATATTCGTTCACCGGTGAATATTTACTTACGTGTACTGATAGGAAAGTCTTATTTTTGTAATTATAAATGTATTAGCGATACACATTTTATTTGAATGTAGACACTAGCATTTGCTAGGTCAGTTTTAGCTTTGTTATATCGGTTCTTATTAAATGTATAAGTATTAAATAAATATTCAGATTTAATTAATTTTTTAAAAGTAGACAACAATAACGTAGTCAGAAGAGGTAAGAATCCAGCGATAAAAAGAGAGGTAACTTCTAGATAATTTTAAATGTAGGTTTTTAGCTCTGTGCGAACTGAATTGTAATTTATTGTATTGCAAAAAGAGTCCCTATTTCTTTAATTGATTTTCCGGAGTGAGTCTTCTGTTCTTGTACTATTATATATTACTAGCTGACTCGGCAAACGTTGTTTTGCCATATAAAGTATAATTCACGCGATAGTTTTATAAGTAGTAAAATATTGCCTATATTATAGCCTGTACATCATTTTGTTCTATTGTCAATAGTTTTTGCAGCGCACGCAAAAATAGCAAAATAGCAATTTTATTACGGATCCCAAATTTCATATTACGGATCTCAATTTTGAAAAAAAAACATAGCCTATAGCCTTACTCGATAAATGGACTACCCCACACTGAAAGATTCATTCAAATCGGATCAGTAGTACCAGAGATTAGCGCGTTCAAACAAACAAACACTGCAGCTTTATAATATTAGTATAGATTTGTCAATGTTAAGAATGTGTTCGAAAAGTTACTTACCGTGACTAATATCAAGGTATTAGAAATAGTACGTCTAGTAATAATAATTAATAAATATTTCAAATTTTATTTTTACTTATTAATAGTTTAATATAGTTGATATTTTTATCGTTGATAGTGTATCTATTGACGTATCAGGCACTCACATACTTCCGCGCGTATTCCAATACTCGTATACTTAGATAATTTATACGTCTAGATAGAGTCTCTTGCTATTAGACAACCGATAAAACAGGCCAGGAATATTAGTTGCGTGACAAGCTACGTCTTACACTCGCGATTTGTATGACACTTTGTGGTAGTGTGCATGCATTGCTCAAAATAGAGGTTAGTTGTAAACTCAATTTATTTCGAAGTTTTCAGAGCTGTCATGTCGTCAGTCTACCTGGACGTATTAATGATGTAAGCTCGTATATATTATTAGTGATCTGTTACAGGGATTGATCAATTCGACAGGGACTCGACGATCGTGGACTTCAAGTCGGGCAAGGTGAAGCTGCTGGTGGCCACGAGCGTGGCGGCGCGAGGGTTGGACGTCAAGCAGCTGGTGTTGGTCGTCAACTACGACTGTCCCAACCACTACGAGGACTACGTGCACAGGTGATGAATAAATGATGTTAATCAATCGTGTACGCATCCATGAGACATGACAAGTCTCTGATTGTCGCGATCTCTATGACGAGTATAGACGATGATCGGCGACTAGAAGCGAGCTTAAGCTCTCAACACGATCGTGCTCGCGTTTAATCGCCTTTTAACGCCAATTGTGAAGCGCCATTACACGATGATCACAGTCGATTATACAAGCAACAATCAACGCCGATAGTGGATAGGAGGCTTTATATTGATTAGTTAATGTGTTAGCAGGCGTTGGTAGCGCGTGATGGAGTCATGGAGTCATAGGATATCCCAATTAATAATTATATTTATTTAAGTAGTGTTATTCAATACTGTCTTAATAATGTTATCTATATATTATATATATTGCACAGCTAGAAAAATAATGAGCTACTATTAACAAATGGATGTGTGTTGGTCATTTCTTACGCGATTCTTAGTCGCGTTTAATTTTCATTCATTGTCGTACTAAAATATCAATATCTCTGTAAAATATCAATACTCTATAAAATGAATTAACTCTTATTTGTATAAGTGTGATTGTAAAAAGTGTAATTTGTTAGTTGCCTAGTATTATAATACTATAAAATAATAGTCAGTTAATATTTTAAGATGCGGTCGAACTGGTCGTGCTGGTAACAAGGGGTACGCATGGACGTTCCTGACTCCGGAGCAGGGACGCTACGCCGGGGACGTCGTGAGGGCCATGGAGCTGGCAGGAGCCGTGCCTCCCACAGACCTGAGGGACCTGTGGGAGAAGTACAAGGAGGCACAGGAGAAAGACGGCAAGAAGGTTCACACTGGGGGCGGTTTCAGTGGGAAAGGTAATGGTTTTTTGGGGTTTAACTTGTTAAGGTTTCTGCTTGGACGTTAACTCAGATTTTTTCTGGTAAAAATAACGATTGTTTGTTATTCAATCATCAATGAACTAGCTCTCTTGGTAGTAGGAGATTTTAGCTTGGTCACGCCTACTGTAGATTTTACCTTCCTGAAACATTATTTTCATAACTAACTAAACTAACTAAAAACATGCTATTCCTATTTCGCTTTCGTTTGTAATACTATTCCATAAAAAAAACTACCAGCGGCTTAACGCCTTTCATATTTTCATTTCGTCACTTTTATCTCTTCATCCATATTACGCTATCTTTAACCAATTGTGCGAATGAAAGAGTTGGAGTGAGCGGGACAGGGCGAGTAAAAGAGAAGGCAGAACTTTCGTTCGCGATTTTTATTTTTTTTATGGAATAGGAGAACAAGCGAGTGTACGGGTCACATATTATGTTATTATTATGTTTGTATGTAGATCAAGCTTTATACCGAAGTGTAGCATTTAAAATGAGAGTTTGTCACAAAACATGATCATAGTGTGTTCTCGATCGTTATAAAAATCTTGCTGTCCTTATAACATCGTGTAATATTCACAGTTAGTAATTAATATAAAATATATACACGCTTAAATTTTATAAAACGTTATGAAATGCGTTTAATAGAAAAAAATATATGAGCAAGTCTCATAGGTTATATGGTTGGTTGATCTTGTGGGTCCGTCGTAGTCGGTACTGCCCTGACGGTGACGACTCCGGTGCAAGCCCTCAGCTTTTGGCAGGAATATCGGAGGGTCCTGTGCTCGTGCGATCAAACACTGGGGCTTATCTAATCGTCCTTATGACTGAAGTCCAAAGTCTAAACCTGGAACTCTGTGAATGATGTCCACAGTTAAGGCCACATTCTTTTGTCTCCGCTGCTTGTGGACAACGTACGTCTATCATCAAGGATGAAGCCATGTCATTGGAGGTGTAGAAGTTTACAATCAGAACAGACCTACAATTAAGAGAAAAGAAAGCTTATATTTAATGGGAAACGTGAGATCGCCGTAGTAAACGCTTCCACATACACTTGCGTAGTCCCAAGAGCAGCCGTGGACCGCGGTATGTCGACAGACGGTCAACATGCCGCGAGCGAGCGAGACATTTGTCATGTATAATAAAAAACTCGATGCTGTAAACAACGTTCGGGCACAAAAGTGATAACGAATGGAAATTGTTATATTTTTCGATATATATTTTTTATTTTTTATTTTTTATATTAATTTATTTTATTATGACTTTAGTTGATTTGGATTTGTGTAAAGTTTACTTCGCTCACTAATAATAATGACGATGCACCTTTGATATTTAAAATAAAACGCCATTAAAAATAAATCTGACGACGACATTCCTGAAGTAGTAAATTGGTTTAATGACAGTAACTTACTTTTAAACGAAAGGAAAACAAAATGTATTTATTATTTAACAAAATGGTTGACACTTGTAAATATAAAGCACAACCAATACCTATAAAAATAATATAGAAAAACTTGATGTAGTAGAAACGACAACATTCTACTCTATGCCTAATGCTTAGGCACATTAGGCTTTACAATGGCGCGCTCATATAAAAAACTTATGTAAACGACTAAGCTCTGCAGTATTTGCGATAAAATAAAATGGCAGCTGATAGATGTTGAAACAGCTAGACTTGTATATTTCAGCAACTTTCATAGTGTCATGTCCTACAGAATTATATTGTGGGGTAGGGCCGCAGATATTGACAACACATTTGTGCTGCAGAAAAGGGCAATTCGAGCAGTCTATAAAATGCGGATTCATTGAGAAAAAAGTTTAGTGAAATTAATATTATGTCAGTACACTGCCAGTACATATACGATAACCTCCTATACGCTCATAAACATAGTAGCCAATTTAAAAAGAATACCATCCCATCTACTAGGCTCCGTAAAATTGCTAAATCTTTTAAAGTAGATTGTATTATATTTTATAATAAACTCCCAAACGATATTAAAATATTACCTTTTAAAAAATTTAAATGTATCGTAAAAAATAAATTAACATCTTAAGGCCTATTATAATGTGAAACATTATTTGAATTATAAAGATAGTTGGAATTAATGTTCTAAATTTTGTTAATGAATATTGTTATACTCATTTGAATATTATTGTAACTATTGGTACTTCATTCTGACTTGCACTAAATAACTTATAAATGGTACAGTGAATAATTTTTTTTTTAATTTAAATATAATATGTGTAAAATAACGTGTATACATGGGGCACACTAAAAGTTTTGCACTTCTAGCTAATCGGAACTATTTGAATTTCGAATGTTATATTTTTGGAAAGGCTGCAACCTTCTTAGTGATAAAAAACAATTGGCGGGAAATCATTTATAAATTGTTTTTTATCACACATCAAAGTTCTACACAACGAAAATGAAATTAAGTCGAAAAGATTTTAGAGCGATGATTTTTGAAATTATCGCATTTTTTTTCTCAGCTACCCCAGTTTTAGTACTACCAGATTTTCCCATCTGCACAATTTCACTTGAAGATGAAAGAGTGTTAATGCCGAGTGGTATTCTACCATTTGTTTACCCAGGGTGTTAAAAAAAGTTCGCGACGACCAAAAAACCGCGTTCTCCTACATCATGAAAACGCTTCTTCACACACGGCCAACAAAACTAACACATTTCTAGCTTCCGAAAAAGTACAACTCGTCACCCATCCTGCACATAGCCCCGACCTAGCACACTGTTAATTCTGTATTTTCCCCAAAATCAAAGATTTGATGAGAGGTTTCACTTTTACCAATTCCGAAGAGGCAGTGATAGCGTTCAATCAGCACGTAGAAAACATGCCTTCAGATCTGTGGTCCCCCTGTTTTAAAAAATGGTTCGATCGCATGAAAAAATTTTTAAAATGTAAAGGAGAGTATTTTGAAAAGCAATAAACGTATAATATTTTGGTTATAACATGTTATTTTTTTAAGTTACGCAAAACTTTTAGTGTGACCTACGTATGTGCACGCATTGGTTTAGATCATCGCAATTAATCCGTGTTGGAGTCAATACCAATCATATCTCTTCCAGGCTTCAAATTTGACGAATCAGAAGCTCAAGCGGCGTCAGAGAGAAAAAAGTACCAAAAGGCGGCCCTGGGTCTGCAGGATTCTGACGATGAAGACGTGGAGGGAGATCTTGACCAACAGATTGAGACTATGCTTGCTGCTAAGAAGATTGTCAAGGAAATTAAGGTAAGCTCATGTGCGTCAGCCAATTACTTGGTGCTGAATTTTGTAATTGGTATGTTGTTGTTGTTATTGTTAAAAGTACTGTTGGAAATCTGGAGGATTAAAAGACCGTAACATTGAATACAATCTATCAATAAACAATACAATAATTCAATCTCAGCAGGAAGTTGCTGGAATCTCAGAAAAAAATTCTCAAAAGCAGTACTTTTGAGAATTTTTTTCTGAGATTCCAGTTTCTATCACCATCAAACCAAGCAATGTATGACGAAGTGAACAATATTCTATCTGACATCGTGTACTGGTTTAGCGCTAAAATCGAAATTTTAGTTAAAGTTAAATAGTAAGAAAACGAAATATATAAAATTTACCGTAACAAATGTCAAAAATTGTGATGCAAGTTTGTTTTGTTTGTTGGCATAACTCTGGATTCCAAATAACATTGGGGCTTTCATATTGTAGAATTGGTGAACAGAATTAGTTCTGTAGTATACGTGGTTAAAAATTTTAAAATGTTATAATGTAGGTTATTAGGGAAAAGGATTCACTGAAATGTGTATGGTAAGTCATTAGTAATGCAGCATATGCTGTTGAGAAAATTAGACGGTTAACTGACATAGATACAAAAATTAGACGGTTAACTGATATACGTGACTAGTAGTTATACTTTAGTTATTTTCATTGTATTATGTCCTATGGTATATTGTTACGGGGCAGTGCGGCCGTTATAAATACCATCTTTATGCTGCAGAAGAGGGCTGTTCGCGCGATTTATAACTTAGGTCCTAAAGAATCATTGAGAGCAAAATTCAAAGAAGTTAACATCTTGACCGTTACTTCTCAATATATTCTTGATAATGTAATGTATGTTCATAGGCGCATAAGTGAATTTGCTAGAAAGATAACCATAATGTTAACATCAGGAACAGACATAAGTTTATAATGCCTACTATTCGGCTAACTCAAGTTAGCAAGTCTTTTGTGGGGTGATGTATATGTTTTTACAACAGGATTCCAGAAAATGTTCTAAATTAGTGTTATGTTATTCAAAAGAATTGTTAAAAAACGATTCTGTGGTAAAGGTTCCTATAACATAAATTACTTTCTTAATGATATTACAAATTGGGAATGGAGCGATCACCCTCAGGCTATTAAATAATAAGTTTAATTGAACAATGTTATTTTGTAAACATATTTTTTGATGAAAAAAAAAAGCTCGCCGAGTTTGTTGCGCCCGTTTTTCTCAGGCCTGAGGCATTCATTTTGGAATGGGTGGTAGTTTTTTGATTTTCAATAAGTGATGTTACATCCTGTTTTGAATGAAAATATTTGATTTTGAATGTGAGTTATTAACAATTCTTGATATATTACAATACTCCGGATCTATCTGGGGAACATTATTAAAATGGGATCTATCATTTTCACATTCCGAAATATACCTGAATTCATTATATATTAATGAGATACTTCTAAGATAAAAGCTTCTGCAGTTATGGTTGTCGGTGATTATGGTTGTATTTTACGTTCATTATGACAAGAATTAATATGATTGATAGGGTACGAGATAATCGTCCTAACTGTTACTAGATTAGTGCCATTTACTAACTATAGTGATATTTGCTGCAGTCAGACGAAACATTTATGAATGAATTGGGCGTTATTTTGTGGAAGTACAAAATAATCCAAGCGGTATTTGTACTCGATATAACTCACAACGTTGGGGTAGTCGGTTGCAGAGTGTATTGTGTGTGCAGCCCGGGCCGGGTCCGCCGCCGGCCCCCGCGGGCTCCGAGCCCAAGCTGGAGCTGGCCCGGCGGCTGGCGTCACGTATCAACCTGGCGCGGGGCTTCGGAGACCACCGCGGGGCCACGCAGCAGGCCGCTGAGGCCGTGCTCAAGGGAGCCACCACGGCCGAGCACACGCTCATCACGGTGAGGGAGCGGCCCCAGTTCAATACATATCTCACTTCATACATACTTCTTATTCTAATACCTAACATTCTTTTCCACAAAATACATAATTGTACTCTTCCCCGGGACACCGTCGTATTACAAACTGTTTTAATTTAATACTCTCTGAAAGCATGCTCTAGAGGCCGTGATAATTTGGAGTCTCTAAAACGATCCGGACGATTGGATGTGAAGAATTTTCCCACGAAAAGAGTGCGTGGTTCTATTTATAACTGACCTCAACGTTTAAAACTGGATTGCAGCCAATGGAGACCGCTTCGAATGAGCTTTTTATATTTTAAATTGTTTTATAATTTATGTATTAAACGAAAATGTTGTAAAAGTAATAAATGTCATTTGCAACCGAATTTCTTTGATGTAAAACTTCTTTAGGCGCAACTTGAGGTAACTTGGAATTTTTTTCTGACGGGAAGTAACGCTCAGTAAAAAAGTCAATTGAAACAATTTTTTTAAGCCGTTATAATTTTATGGTCTTACATTTCAGTAATATTTTTTGAAAATCTCCAACTGTATAATTTATTTTCTTATTACTACTTTTGTAATCAATAACATATAATATGGCGGTCCTCCACAGTGCGAATTTCAAGGAGCTTTCTTCCTCGTACCACGAAGCTATGGAATGAGCTTCCGTGTGCGGTGTTTCCGGGACGATACGACATGGGTACCTTCAAGAAAAGCGCGTACACCTTCCTTAAAGGCCGGCAACGCTCTTGTGATACCTTTGGTGTTGCAAGAGAGTGTGGGCGGCGGTGATCACTTAACACCAGGTGACCCGTACGCTCGTTTGTCCTCCTATTCCATAAAAAAAAAAATATATAAGTTATCAGAATTTCTCTGACATTTGCGACATTCATTAGTTAGATAAAACTTCTTTAGGCGTGACTTGGAGGTATTTTCTCAGAATATTTTTGTGACGGAAATAACATTAATACTCCCGACAGAAAAAAATCAATTGAAACAATTTTTAACCATTATAATTTAATGGTTTAAATAATTATTTCGTATTACTCATTAACATTTTCTGAAAATCTACAAGTGTATTTGCTCATTTATGACCAATAATTAACAAATAAAAATTCTCAGTCTGACGTTTGCGACATTCGTTAATTTTTCTTCCTCCATCGGACAAACAAAAGGTCCGAGCTCATAGAGCCATATTCGTTAATATTCAATAACATCGTTATATTGATATGTGTGATATTAATAATTTCATTATTTTGTTCAATTATTAATAATAACACGGCTTTAGTTAATGTAAGTATATATTTAATGCTATAAATTAAATATTCTTGTCTTTCAACTTTTTAAGAATATTTGTTATATACTGGATGTCCTATAATAGGTTGGACAAACAAGGGCAAACGAAAATAACATGTTTTGTCTATGAGCTTTCAGATAAGTCAGATAAGCAAAAAAAAAGTATACATATAATGTTAATTATAATTTACTTTTACTTTAATCACGCGTAAAGATTACACGCACACACTTTTTTCTTTGTTTCAGTATTTATGGCATGACTAGGTAAAAATATATAATTGTAGTAACAAACTTTAATATACATCTAGGATAGAAATGCCACCACTTCTATTTTCGTCACAAAATGGATGTGCACATTTTGGTTTGAATTATTGCTAGCTGCCACGGACAAATAATATCTTAATATGAGATAATTGTTTGAAAAGCATCATGTTCACGAAGCATTTTTAAACAATGAATTAAAGCTCTGAAGATTGATGGATCCAATATACGATAATTTATATTCATACAGTTATTCTTTATTACTTTATATAAAATATTTGATATTATTTAACACGATTCATATACTCTATTTGAATAAAAAGAGTGGCCGTTGAGTTTCTTGTATGTTCTCACGAGCTTTACTTTTTCCCAACAAATAGTAGGTTGATTCAATAATTTAAAAGAAATATTTATAGTGACGCTTTGAAAAGCGCTTAGTTTATTTGAGTGTTAAAAAACAATCTAATTGGTATAATAATTGTTAGGCCAAGACCGTGGCTGAACAACTGGCGGCCAAGTTGAACACGCGACTGAACTACCAGCCCCGGGATGAGGCCAGCCTGGAAGTGGCGGAGGAGGTGTTCCGCAAGTACGAGACCGAGCTGGAGATCAACGACTTCCCGCAGCAGGCTCGCTGGCGGGTCACCAGCAAGGTGGGCTAGCTTACTAATCATTAACTTGTGATTTAATTCATTATTTATAACTATTTGCTTTATCTTTATCTCATTAAATTTTTAAAATTGACAATAATGCTCGCCAACACTACGACTTCTCTCTTCTATAACTCTGTTCGGTCCACTTGATCTCATAATTTCTAGATTATTGAAACTTATCAAACAAATTTACTAAGTAAACACAGAATCAAGCGTATTCAAGAGTTTCTCCCGGCTGTTGATATTTTTCATTTGTTCTTCGGTTTCTATAGATGTGTTTCTCCTCCAAACTAAGAATGTTTAGCGTTTGCATGAGTCTCTATTAAAACAACGATAACTGGACTCGAAATACAATCTCAAAATATGTGGTGGTGGATACGGTTTACCTGATATATAACTTTTTTTATGTCAACATATTTGAATAAATTTTGTTGCCCATTTTTCGGTTTAATTAACATATTGAATTCTGATTCCTATACACGAGGTTAGGCAACATATTGAATTTTCAGTTTGAAAGGCCGCGATTTGCATATTTTTTATGTATTGTTGTCTGAGAACTCCGTCGTTGCAATTTTTTTACCTTTTTGGTTCTCTTCCAAAATGAAAGCTAACTTTGTCAGATTACACAATATGGATTTATAATGTCACCAAGAGACACAATAATACCCACTGTCTAATATTAAAATAATAATAAGTAATCTAATACTTAGGGTTTACAATATTTAGGGTTAAGGCACCACACTCTCTGCAATGATTAAATATCTGCCAATTAATTAGTAAGCACAAACAGTGATACCAATAATATAGTGTCGTTGATAAGATAATGGCTGACCCGCGACCTTGTTTACTTATTGTAAGTTTTACGATCTTCGAGTCTTCAACCCCGTTTCCTATGTATCTGTTTGCGTTTGCGAAGCCTTGCCCGATAACCCTAAAGGTGTGGTCACATAAATAAATAAAATCCAATAATCTTAATTTTATCTAACCATTTAACCTTTTTAAATTTGTTATCGTAAATCTATGTCTCAAATATGAATGAAACTGAATTAATTTTCATTAGCTACCAGATCATTTCTGCCATAAGTGCCATTCTTCTGAAACTTTTGGGCCTATTTGTTCCTTCTGCGCGTTCTTCCATTTATTGAGAGCCATACTGTGAAATTTTTTATAAATTTTTCTATCCAATTATCATAGTGTGTTTCCTATTCAATTTCAGTGTTCTAATTGTTCACCTTCTTGTGGTCACATATCACGTGACAAATGTAAAGCAAGCTTATTTTATTCTGAGAACTGGGTGGTATGGGTCATTTTGATTATAAAATGTTGACCAGCCCTTTGGTCGAGCCAATCCGCTCAGAATTTTGCACGTGCTTCACGTTGGGGTCTGTATTATGTTGATGAGTATATGTATTCTGTTAAATTAATAAGTTTCCATAGGGAAAAGGATTCACTGAAATGTGGATGGTAAGTCATTAAGTCATTAGTTATGCAGCATATGCTGTTGAGAAAATTACACGGTTAACTGACATAGATACAAAAATTAGACGGTTAACTGATATGCGCGACTAGTAGTTATACTTTAGTTATTTTCATAGTATTATGTCCTATGGTATATTGTTATGGGGCAGTGCGGCCGTTATAAATACCATCTTTGTGCTGCAGAAGAGGGCTATTCGCGCGATTTATAACCTAAATCCTATAGAATCATTGAGAGCAAAATTCAAAAAATTAACATCTTGACTGTTGCTTCTCAATATATTCTTGATAATGTAATGTATGTTCATAGGCACATAATTGTATTTGCTAGAAACTGTGATAACCATAATGTTAACACCAGAAACAGACATAAGCTTATAATGCCTACTACTCGGTTGGGTCGAGTTAGTAAGTCTTTTGTTGGGCGATGTAAATGCTTCTAAAATATGATCCCAGAAAATGTACAAAACAAATGTTTTACGAAATTTAAAAGAATTGTTAAAAAACGTTTGTGTGGGAAAGGTTACTATAGCATAAACAATTTTCTTAATGACACCACGGACTGGGAATAAAGCGAACACCCTCAGGCTCTTTAATTTTAAATGTTTATTGTACGATATCACATTGTAATACATATTTTCATATTTAAAAAAAAAGGCCGCTGAGTTTTTTTGCGCCCATTTTTCTCAGGTCTGAGGCAGTCTCTTTTGAATGGGTGGTAGTTTTTGACGTTCAATAACTGATTTTGGATCCTATTTTGAATAAAAATATTTGAATTTATGAGAGAGAGATTTCAAAGAGCCCTATGCAGTTTAACTGAATATAGAATTGTGATTTTAAATATAATTATTATATATATATTTATATATATAGGGGCGTGCATATAGTATAAGCAATTTGGCAGTTTGTAATTATGCCATATAAAAGTAATTATTATTTCATTTAATTATAATAAAACCCAGTGTGAAATAAGCTTTATATTCCAACTGTATTTATTGCGATGCAACTTTCTCGTGACATCTACTTACATCAGTACTCTCCACTCAGTTCAATTATATTGTAAAGTCAAGATGTTGTTGAAACTCGCATTAATTGGCGCTTTTATTTTCTTCTGTGTTAAAATGTTGAACAGACAGCGACGCTATCATTATTGGCATTAATATTTATATCACAGGTAATATTTATATTATAATTGATTTATTTAACATTCAATTGGGCTAACTAATTTAACTTTTTAATGTATCTAACGAACTTTGTCAGCTTTAAATTTGTATTGCATTCCCTCTGAAATTTAAAAATAGATTTGGGATAAAGGGTCTTAGATAATTTATACGTCTAGATAGAGCTTCTTGTTGTTAGGCAACGCATGAGAACAGTCCAGGCTTTAATAAGCTTTAGTGTGCATAACAGCTATGTCTTACACTTGCGATGCGTCAGTCACTTTGTTGTGTGTGACCGTTGTTGAAAATAGAGTAACGGTTGGCCGCTATTTTTTCCACGTTGCACTGCTATCACAGTCTATATAGACGTATAATTTATCTGAGGTACAGGTGGAGGTATATGCTTTCCTGTAACTCTGAGACTGTGTTCCAATAATGAAGATAATTAGTTGAGAATTATTAAGTCGTTTGGATTTATTTATTTATAAGGTGAGTATAGGAAGGAGCGTAACAGAGCATAGAGCATTCGCCGCAATTTTTGTTTTTGTTCGAATCGAAGGCATGAGCGCGGGCGATTTGAAAGGTAGAAAGTAATGTTACAGGTAAATGCTCAACTAAGCCTTTTATTCAAATCAGATACATAATATTACATTTTATAATAATGTTTATTATTTTCTTTTCTTTTCCTAGATCCGTTTGCCTCCTCCAACCTCGTCCATTCGAGTCATAAGTACCTACATGTTAATATATTTCATCTTGTCCTATGCAGGAGGCCCTCGCACTTATCAGCGAGTATTCCGAGGCTGGCATCACGGTCCGCGGGACGTACGTGACGCCGGGGAAGACTCCGCCAGAGGGAGAGAGGAAGCTCTACCTAGCCATTGAGAGCTCTCAAGAACTGGCCGTGGCCAAGGCCAAGGCGGAGATAACGCGCCTCATCAAGGAAGAGTTGCTCAAGCTGCAGACCTCCGCTCACCACGTCATCAACAAATCTAGATATAAGGTCTTGTAATTATTAGTCAATGCAATAAATTGATGATTCGTATTGCGTCTTTTATTGGCTTAAAACATCATATGTATAGATAGACAGTGCAGATGTGAAAACGTCGAAAAAATTCTAATAATATAATAAGTAATTTTCGTTTTGGTTAATTGTGCCACACATTAAGCTGGTCGTTTGAGTGAAGTTTGTTCATTCGGTTTTAGGCTTACAATATATTTACCATTGGCTGTCTTCTTATGCAAAATCATGGTGAGCATCTTGAACCGCCAGTTCTTGAACAGTTCAGAACAGGGGAACACCAGTTGATACCGAAAATACGGCATTCGCTATAGTCGATCAGCTCGTGATCTTCTTGTATATTTTATTCATATTATATGGCATAAGGTGCTGCTTTCTGAAACTTCCATGATTTGGACTTCCTGTGACTTTTTTTTGCAAGTGAATCACCAGCTTCTCGCCAGGGGACGATATGTTTTCTACCGCATTTATCTTATCATTTATTTTAAAATGTTCCGAAGCGCTGTTTGACCTGATTCCTGCCGCCGTAACACAATCACGTGGCTGTGATTGAAACTTGGGTGTCATCCTCACCATCTGGATGTGTGGTGTTCTTCAACAGTGTGGTTTTTAATTAACTTTGCTGTCCACATGCAGCCAAGCTATGGAACCAGCTTCCTTGTGCGATGTTACCGGAAAAATTGGGCATGGGTTTTGCGTGACCCTAAATAGCCGGCAACGTTCTAGAAATTCCTTTAGTGATTCCAGAAAAAGTGGGCAGCGGTGTTCACTTAACGTTAGGTATCGTAACCGTTCGCTAGTTTTAACTTAGCTTCCATAAAAAAACAATTTACAACAACTAGGCTTGTTTAACTAGCAACCCGTAACATAAACCGCATAATATACGACTATTGTAAACACAAGTGGATGAACAAAACAGCTCAGCAGGTTCTGCGGCCGCGCGGGAAGTGTTGGCATATATATATAGGCATGGAGATTTTTATAGTATCTAATTTAGATACAGACGATGTAATTCTAAGAAATATATTAATAATTTTAGTAAAATAACTAACCGAAACTATTAAAGCAAATAGTAATAATAAATGGCTTTATTTTTGTTGGTCTGCTGAAAAACACTGTAAATAAAGTAGGTATCTTCAAAAGTCTGGGGTGAAAATAAAAATATTTAAGTCGATTTGTTAAAAATATTTTTAATAAGAATTAATTGTTTTTGAAGTCAACCACTAAGATGTTTTTTAAATATTTGTGTAACAGTCATGCTACAAATTTCAGGCTTATAAATATAATAAAAAATTGTTAAGCTAAACTTAACAATTTTTCTACACTGCCTACTAACATTCCAATCTGTATTTGTTGAAAGCATTATCTTCAAACTTTAGGTAAGACTATTGACAGTTTTAGATCGATATCTCTTATCCAATATATACCTACAACTCCTACACTAACCTACCTACCACCATAAGAAGCGCCTGCTATTTAACTACAAAACAATTCATACAATCTCAATTTTGCACTCGTTATAATTCAGGCGTTAACATTTAGGTACCAAGTGAAAAAGTCTTATCTTAAGAAAGGTGAGTGCGTTAACTGCTTATTTTAATATTAAATCGACAACTTATGATTATTTTTAATTCAGATTAGACTATATAAAAATACAAATATTACCTACCGAAATAATGCAGTAATAACCACAAATACATTATAAAGAAATAGTAATGATTTGAAAGTTATTTTGTTGTTTTATTATTATTTTATTAACCATACTTATGTAGGTAACATAATATACTTACAGTAGCTATTAGCTTTAGGGAATGCACAGTGAACGCATAATTTCTAGTATACATATATACAAACTGAGGAACCTATTCTTTGGTGTGGTGTGGCAATGCAGTGCCGCTAAGGATTGTTCATAGAACTCATTATTCTGAGCTAAGATCATGAGCTGGCTGTGGTGCTCACCTAGCCAGCATTCTGTGCAAAGGCGACTCCCTAGTACTAGTACAGACTAGTATAGGGGGTTTAAAAGTTTCGATAAATATTTTGTAAAGTATCTATTGTTTTTATTTCGATCATTAGATATAAATGTTCCGTTAAATGCATCATAGTAAATAAATATTAAAAACAAAAAGTTTCCTTATACTTTTTTTATTTAATTACAGTACTTAGGTATTATATAAATACTTATAATTATAAGATACCTATAGCACATGAGTAAATAAAACGGTACCTATAGTTGGCAAGTTGATACCCCTTAAAGAATTTAAACTCGTGTAATTGTAACTTCACTTTTACATAAGGTAGATATTTGCGTAAAAGTTTTTTTATAATTTTTTTATTTAATCCAACGTTTCGTGACCATTTTAGAGTACGTTTTCAGGGAAACTGCGGTTGGCAGGAGTTGTGCTAGTATAAAGTATTTGTCGCTCTTTTTTTAAACGCTTAGTGAACAATGATTCGCAACTTTTTAACATTTAAACTATTTACATCTCTTTCGAAAGTCAATCCATAAATAACAATAATCGTAACTAGAATTAGATTAATTAATTGTTGATTGTATAAAAATATGCAATTTATTTTATACGTTTTAGTGCATAGGTATTATATCTATTGTTTTGGAATAGTGTTTTTGAAGTCGGTTGTTTTTTTGTTGCAATATTTTTTATGGATATGGCGATGGAGAAAAATGATGAGAGTGAATTTATACGATGCGCGCGCACACCGACACCTGAATTCTACATCGTGAAGTTAGTTCTAGGTGGCATGAAAATCGATAACTATGTTCAAGTTGTATATTCTAGTATTTTTATATTTAGAACACGTGTTTCCTAACAGTACAATTAAACAGTGTGAATAAATAAATATTATTTTGGTGTTTTTATTAAATAAATTTCATATACGACGGTTTTACTAATAATTTATTACTATATTCCTATATTAAATATTAGTGATAAACTGATTTGAATAAACTGTTTTGAGTGCATTTATAGATTTGAGGTTAATTGTCGGTATGCATAATTATGCAATAGTAAATAAATTTATTTACATCGTTAATTAAAAATTATTACATTATTATCTAAGAAAATATTTTTTTTCGTTTTGTTTTATTTCTGGTAGTTATATTAACAAATTTGATATATAAATAAATAAAAATAATTAATTTTCTATACTTGTTTATATTAACCTTAAATGCTGAGTGTTTATACTATCTTTGATCTTTAGTATTTGTTAAAATTTGATTTATTTTTCCATACGCCAAAGAAGTATAACTTCTAACGCGTGTACATAAGTACACACACAATTTTTTTTATTTTTAGTGAATTTCAAGTACACTTACTAAAAATTTATCTAAATATGTATATAATCTAAATATGTGTGTATATATATATATATATAAGGTCAACCGGGGCTAATGCGTTACAATACTTTGAATGGCATATTTATCCGATTATAAAAAAATATTTTGTAATTCTATAGGGTTATAACATATGATTCGACGTAGGGCATTTCATCTTATTTCATATTTTAATACCAATAAGTGGTATTTTAAATAACTTCTACGTGTAAATGATGTTTCTATGAAAAATGGGATTTTTGGACGCAATAGCCCTGAGTGGGGCGAATGCGTCTTTCATTAGTATTACGAAATTTAAAGAGCTAATAACTATTTTCGTCAAGATAATTTATAAAAGTACCAGTGATATAGATTGTGTTTATCTTGTACGCCAAATTCGAGGCATAGTTTAGTATTTATAGTTGAATAAAACCGTTCGGGGCTATGGCGCCTAATTGTCCATTTTTCTGGGTGGACGCATTCACCCTATATTATATTCCAGATGTACCAAACGTACATAAGTATACGGGTATGCGACCCCGGCTCCCATAGCTATTACTGTCCTTATCCTTGCCCTCCTGGGCGGTAATATCCTACATTTCCTATTTCCGACTTTAACTTACCAATCTTCCTTTCACACCACCTATCTTTCCCTTTCCCTATTCCTACCCTCTCCGCCAATCCAACGTCTGCCGCGCGGATGGATGCATGGCTAGGGTAGCCTAGTCGTTAGCGTGCCACACTGCCCTGGGACCGGGCGACCCAGAATCAGGCTAGCCTTACCCTGGCATGCGGGGCTCTGCTGGGGTGGACAAACCTTTCCCTTGCTATTCGTGGGAACGCAATGGAGACTAATAAAAATAGGTTATTTCACCAAAATGGCGGCGATGTGGTTCGCCACCCATCACGTCTCGTTTCTCGCGGGGGCGAAAAGCGGCCCATGGAGAGCCGCTTTGCTACGTTGAATGTAAGAGGAGGAGTGGATGATAAGGTAGATGAAGTATGTCAGATGATGGATGAACGATCCATAGATATTCTGTGCATGAATGAAACGAAGAGGAAAGGATGTGATGTCACGGTTCATGGTCCCTACACAGCATACTGGTCCGGAGTCCCCCAAACCAGTCGAGGCTGTCAGGGAGTTGGTGTGATTCTTTCCGCTCGAATAGTAGAATGTGTGATAGAGCATGAATGTGTTAGCCCAAGACTCCTCAGGATTAGGTTAAAAGTCGGACTCACTCGCTTGTTTATCCTTGGGGTCTATGCACCGACGGATCTGTGCGGAGGTGGGTCATTAAAAGCCAAAAAAGAGAGAGAGGAATTTTGGGACAGTATGAGAGAGGTCTTGAATAAATGCGGAGAAAATGAACGGATCGTGATGTTAGGGGATTTTAATGGGTGGGTTGGAGTAAAGCGTGATGGGTATGAAGGAGTTCTGGGTACGTTTGGGGACGAGAGAGTGAATGAAAATGGGAAAAGCCTGCTTGAAGTATGCTTGGAATGGAATCTTTGCGTGGCCAACACAATGTTTAACCACAAAAAGATCCATTTGTATACAAGAGATGAGGGTGAGTCTAGAAGTATGATTGATTTTGTAATTGTAGATGAAAGACTGAGAAAGAAAGTACTAGATGCTCGGGCATACCGCGGTGTAGGCCTCGACACAGACCATTTCCTGGTCATAGCCCGAATGCGCGGCCTTTTTAAACGTTGGCGACACCGACGAGCTGAGCCTACGAGTGTTTTGGACAGAGTAAAAGTGGAAAATCTACAAGAAAAAGAAAGGAAAGACGAGTATGTAGAGAAACTGAAAGAAAGTTTTAAAGGCATAGAAGAGATAGGTGTGATTGAAGATTTGTGGGAGACATTTAAGAAAGGGGTCGTGAATGTTGCTGTTGAGGTATGCGGGGTAGCTAAAAGAAGGAAAGGAAGAAAGAACTATAATTTGTGGATGGATAAAGAGGTACAAATGGCGGTGCAAGAAAAGAAGAAAGCTTGGTTGGATTGGTTAGCAACAAAAGCTAACCAAAAAGTACAAAAGGCAACGGATGACGAGATAAAGGAAGCAAGAACGAAGTATAAAAGATTGAAATCAGCAGCGAAAGCAGTTGTGTCTAGAAAGAAAGAAGAACGAAAGGATGATTTTGATAGGAGGCTCACTGAAGATTTCCAGTCAAACATTAAGTTCTTCTGGAAATCCATCAAAACAGCCAGATGAAAAACGTCTACCTCGGAGCTCAGTATAATCAGGAGTCAAGATGGGAACATTATAAGAGGAGAAGAATGTGTGCTAAAGAGATGGAAAGAGTATTTTGAAAGTTTGTTTGAAAGAGAGGAAGTGCATGAACAACATCCGGCAGCTTCTATTGAAACTATTATAAATGTTGATGAAAGTGAGATAAGCATGGATGAAATAGTGAAAGCATTGAAAAGTATGAGATTAGGTAAAGCTGCAGGGTATGACAGGATTACCGTCGAGATGCTGAGGGCTGGTCAGGGCATAGTGGCTAGCCAGCTGTACCGCCTCTTCAATTTGTGCTGGCGAAATGGGCAAGTACCAGGAGACTGGTGCAAAGCTGTAATCGTGCCATTGTATAAGGGAAATGGGTCACGACAAGACTGCAGAAATTACCGCGGTATAGGCCTTCTCAGCGTCGTCGGTAAATTGTATGCAAAAGTGTTGATTGAAAGAGTTGTGAATGAAACAGACGAAAAAGTATGGGATGCACAAGCGGGATTTAGAAAGGGAATGGGATGTACGGATCAGGTCTTTTCCTTGCGGTGCATAGCCGAAAAGTTTTTGGCTAAAAACAAAAAGGTCTATTGCGCGTTCGTGGATCTAGAAAAGGCCTATGATAGAGTGGCGAGGAATGAATTGTGGTCAGCATTGTCCACGAGCGGTGTGAGCAGTGTCCTCATACGAGCATTGCAATCTCTTTATAGAGATTCTAGTGCTTGTGTAAGGATAAACGGAGCATACACTGAATGGTTTAATATCGAAAAAGGTGTTAGACAGGGATGTGTAGCGTCACCGTGGCTGTTTAATCTGTTCATGAACAATTGCTTGACAGGTTTAAAAGAGAATGACAGTGGTTTGAGAATGAATGAGTTACTCGTCAAATGTTTTCTCTATGCTGATGACCAAGTATTACTTGCATTTTCAGCCGAGGAGTTGCCAGAGATGGTAACTGCTATGAATGGAGCTTTTGGTAGAAAGGGAATGAAGATGAATGTAAAGAAGACGAAAGTGATGGTGCTTGAAAGAGATGAGGTAGTGACAGATTGCAATATCGTGATTGGAGATGAAAAAATTGAACATGTGAATGAGTTTGTGTATCTGGGTTCTAAATTTACAAGAGATGGAAAGTATGAGAGTGATATTGAAAGAAGAGTGAATGCAGGAAACATGGTGAATGGAGCTTTGCACTCCTTTATGAACAGTCAGAAGGTGTCTAATAAGGCTCGCTTGGCTGTGCATGAGGGGGTGTTGGTTCCAACACTCATGTACGGAAGTGAAAGTTGGGTATGGCAGAAGAAACATGAAAGCAGAATAAATGCAGTTGAGATGAGAGCGTTGAGAAGTATGATAGGAGTTACACTGAGTGACAGGATAAGAAATAGTGAGATAAGAAAACGTTGTGGTCTGAAAGAAGATGCTGTGACAAAAATTGAGAAAGGTATGCTGAGATGGTTTGGACATGTCGAGAGAATGAATGAAGAACGATTGACGAAGAAGGTGTATAAGGCCAGTGTGAATGAAAGTGTTGGATGGGGTAGACCTAGGCGGACGTTTCAAGATCAAATCAGGGACGTCTTGAAAAAGGCCAGGTCAAGAGTACCCTAAACCGGAGAGCATGTATGAAAGAAATAATGAAAGTGGACGAAGCGAAAGAAGTATGTAAGGATCGTAGCAAGTGGAAAGAAGTGGTCTCTGCCTACCCCTACGGGAAAGAGGCGTGAATTTATGTATGTATGTATGTTTTAGACGGCTTGAATCTTTTTAATGATTCAGGGTCAAATCTTTCTTCTGGAATAGTATTTCTATTGAATGGGTATATACCCCCTTTTTTAAAACCATTTCGAATAATATTAGGATTCAAGTCACGCCACACCTCTCCAAGAATGCAACTGAATTCGTCTTTTGGCAACTTTTTATCTACATTTAATCGTTGCCATTGCACAAGATTTTCGTCCCAAGTGGTTTTCATTGATTTGAAAACCGACAAATCTAATGGCTGCAATAAATAACTTGCATGTGATGGTAACTTTATAATAGTCACCCCACGTTTTTGTGCTTCTTCTAGAACTTTCAATTGGATGTGGGTAGAGTGGCCGTCAAATATTAATAAAGCTGGTGGATCTTTGCTTAAATGCGGTAGCACAGTATTGCACATATACTTTTCGAACACTTTTGAATCAATCCATCCATTTTTTGTGGCAGCATACGATCTGTTTTCGTATCCTTTGTCTGACATCCATTCGTCCCAAGTATTTTTTCCTCCATTTATAATTAATGGTGGCAATTTGTCACCAGCGGCGCTTGCTGTGAACAAGATCGTTACATTATCTTTACCAGATGATGCGATCGTTCGTGTACTGGCAAATCCACGGACGCCAACAACTTTTGTTTTGTCAGGGTCATGTCCAAAACTTGATTCGTCCAGATTCCAGATCTTTTCTGGTCTTCCTTTTAAGCTAAGTTCATTCAGAACCTTGTCAAGGATATAAAAGTACTCATTTACTATAAAGGGGTCACATGCCACTTTCCTTGACATCTCTACCGATTGCGGCTTTTTTAATGACAAATTGTGTCTTTTTTTGAACGCCGCAAACCAATCATATCTAGGCCTGTTGTTTTTAAATGGGGTTGAGTAATTATTTTGACTTACGTGCATGCTAACTAAATCCAGCGTTTCTTTAGAAGTAAGTCCAAGTCCGTATTTTTCCATAGTCCGTATACCATTCGCAAGTTTGTGCTCATTTTCTCTGTCAATCACAGTAGGTGGTCAACGACTCTCCTTTACTACACCTCTTCTGTTATTTACTCTATCACATATAGTCGTACGAGGAATACCGTATTTTTTTACAGCTTGATATGAGTTTATTTTACCAGTTCTAACTTCTTCTACAGCTTCTTTTAAAGATTGAAGATTGTATGTAGTTCTTGTTTTTCTTTTGTAGTGCCGTATTGAAAAACTTAAAATAAACATTGAGAATTAACAAAAAATACCATCAAATACCATACATGCATAAAGAATATTACCCCACGAAAAAACATCTATCTATCTAACAATTTTTCACATTTAATGTGAAGTATCCTAAATTGGTTTCTGGAGTTAATATCAAGTTTCATCGAAATCTGTTTATTGGTTTAAGCATGCGGCTAATGCATAAAACCTACAAAACACACGGAAAGTTTTGGGTTCTGTAGTATAACAGCCTATTTTTATTAGCAATATACATTTTAGTATGTATAGATAGATTTACCAATAGTATTCTAAATTTAAAAGGTTTAATAACTCTGATTATGGGGCTATTGCGTTACAATAGACGCCAACACCCCTACAGGACGGACGCAATAACCCCAAAACAAAAATATAACCTGATTATTTTAAATTGCATTTTGACTGCAAATCTTAAGCTTAATAGATAAAATAATTAAAATAACATGTTCTGCAATAAAACAATAGAAGTACTTAATCTAAAGAAAGATGGATGCTCTTAAAGGAACGACGATTGTAAAAGATTCAAGTACACGTGTTTGCACACAAAAAGTTCCAAAAGAAATGACAGAATTAAGATGCCGGATATCTTCAGAAAAACAGTCCTTTCATGTCATCTATTAATGATTTTTAGTACTTTATGTGCCAAAAACATAAAACAGATGGCGTGAAAAGTTGTAATATACGCGTTTCGCATGATAATTAAAATAGACGCCTTAGCCCCGTAGACGACATAGCCCCGGTTGACCTTACAAAAAATTTCAGTGCAGCAGTGAACGTAAGCGCTTTGCAATTTGATTACAGACAGAAATTCTGCCACAGATCGCACCCTTACTGTAAGTTGTTAAGGAGTCCCATTGAAATATTCGACTTCGACAATTACTTGAACATAACTATGTTATGGTAGACGACTTAAATATCCGGATAGTAGAAAAAGATTCGGCCGAGTATCGTTAATTTGCTCCTAAGAATTGAATAGTTCCGTTACTTTATCATGAATTCCGTAATCAGAACCTAACCAAACTCTCACCAAACTATCTCTGAAGTATATCCTTTCCAATAAAATAAGAATCATCGAAATCGGTTGGCGCGATATTGAGTTATTAGTTACCTACATTTATCATCCACTTTGCTCTACGTATGTATAGCAAATTTAAGACTTTTATGGTTTTCTAATGGATGCCATTGTCAGATCTGGACCAAGTTACCACCACACGGGAAGCACCAGCTTTCAAATAAAAAAATAATTATCAAAATCGGTTCACCCAGTCGAAACTTTTGAGATAACAAACATTAAAAAAAAAGAACATACCGACGAATTGAGAACATTCTCCTTTTTTGAAGTCGGTTAAAAAAAATTAACAAATTAAATTACCGCTTATGTAATGTTGATCATCAATGAGGAGTTACAGGCGCCAACAGTGCCACGTCAACCAGCCTACCTGCCATATGTAAAGGGTATTACAGATAGAATTAGCAGGATCCTAAAACGTGCTTCAGGTAATACTATTTTCAAGCCACACAAGATCCAGCAATTCTTGAGACCAGTAAAGTGTAATATTCCACTGCAAGACGCAGGTCTCTATATACTGGACTTCGAGTGTGGCCTGTCTTACATTTGGCAAACCAAACATAATATCTCAAGCCGACTTAAAGAACACATTGCGGATATCAGACACAGACGTCACTCTAAGTCAGCTGTGTGTGAACACATAACAGACCGTCCTAACCACTACATCCGGTTCGACCAACCAAAAGTTTTGGTAAAAGAGAATATATTTCTCCCAAGACAGGTACGTGAAGCCATCGAAATTAAAAAACACCCAAATTACAATAGAGAAGATGGTCTAAAATTATCTAATACCTTGGATCCAATAATCTCTAAATTAAAACCCATAACTATGTGTAGGTACCTAGTTTTGGGTTTTAATTTGGAGATTGTTGGATCCCCGGTGTAGGATAATTTTAACTAAATAAATTATAAAAGATTTAACTTTTACGCAAATACCGTAAAAAGTGCATTTGCGTTTTACTCGTTTTAATCCTAAAGTATTTCATACCTACATTGTAATGCTGCATGCATTACAATCATTGATATACAAAAAACCCATTACAATGTACGTATAAAATAAATAAGTAATAGATACATAGCTATAGGCACATATTTTGAAGAGAATTTATCTCATACTAAGTCATAACCTTTAATGGAAATATTTCCATGTTGTTCCAATACTGTCAATACTAAGATATCTTGTTAATTAAATCGGTATTTATACATTTTCCAATAGCATTGATAGTTTTAATTGATAGCGCGAACGTCTAATTGTATATTTACAACATTTTGAACGGAGAATTCCTAAGAGATAAATGTCACATACAAAAGCGGGCACGTGTTCGAAGATAGCGACTGTCAATAATAATGTGAGTCGCGATAAAAATAGTTGTACAGTTGTCTCGTGCGGTGCCCTGATAATGAGGGTTATCAGCGCGGGAAGATTCCACTCGTAGGAAGGTTTGATGATGCAGTCAGTGACGACAATACAATGGCCGTTTTATTTTTAGGTATAGAGCATCAGAGTTCGTTCGGATACAGAGTAAGTCCTGATAATTCAGTTGTTTTTCTGGAACAAAAGAGAGGGGCAATGACACGAAATATCAATGCTGTTTCGGAGAGGAAACGGTTAAAAGTCGCACCGTGCGATGCTGAATTTATTACTTATTCGAAATTTATAATGAGATTTTTTTAATTGTAGGTACAAATGAACTAAGAAGATTGCGCTGTTTTACCTTAAAAAGAAATAATTATTATCTACTAGCTACCCTGACAGACGTTGTTCAGTTCATATTAAAAAAAACTCTTGCGGGTGGAATTTTGTAAAATCCGTATTCTTAGTTGACCTCTCCTCGATGAAAGGAATATTCCTACCAAATTTCAAGTCTCTACACCTTATGGTTCCAGAGATATCGTGATGAGTGACTATATACATGGAAATCTCTTATATATTTATTATCTATAAATAACTAGCCTGGCCATAAATATTGTTTCAACTTAAAAACTTCTAATTTTTATTTTTGAATTCAAATTTAGAACGCCTTTAACATAATATGTTAGAAAATGCAACAATAGACCGCCATTTACCTCATTTTTCCAGGCTAATATTAAATCAAAATAATGGAATGAATAAATAATCACAATAATGGATTTTAATAATAATTTAATGGAATGGAGTTTTAAAGAAAACAGAATTGCCTTGCCAAAATTGGGTATGGTCAGAGAGCCGGACAAAATCCGGACTTGAGTGTGATAAAACGAGAACTTGACTTTTGAATTGAACTGTCTTAGCTTAAGCTCAGTATAATTTCAGCTGTCAAATGACTATAAAAACGAAATCAAATATGTTAAGCATACACTCAGCTAAGTTTAACGTAAGTAAAGTCTTAGTACGCTCTATAGATCTCAGCTTAAAACTCCGGACATGTCGCGATTAATCCGGACGGATGCTAGGTAACCCAGCTATCGATGGATAACATTCTCTGTCGAAGACCAAAAAAGATCGCGGCGGCCACGTGCTCTTTGTTCTAGAAAGGCTGTTAATGCCAGCAAAAGAAATTTAGCGAGATTTCGAGATTCCTGCTCGGATTCTTTCTCATATAATTCAAGACGACTTGAAGCTTGGTGCTTATCGTCCATAATCACGATATGAACCAAGTTCAATGGAAATGCTTGTTGTCCACTGACAAATTATGGTCAGTTTCATAGTGCCTCTTCACGAGGCACCTTCAAGAGGTTGTCTCGTCGAACTCTGGAATGAAAGACAACTCTCTTTGACCCTCCCCCCGGTCGAAGTCGGTTCAGTCGAGAGTTGTGCTACAACTGAACAAATATGATTAGGTATAAATAGAAAAACCATCTTTTCATTGGATAAACTGATAGCTGAATGAACAGTACTCAAATAATAAAAATTCTCATAGACGAATGAAAACTCTTACTATATTTAAAAATAACAAATTGTTCAAACAAAAAGAACAATTATTGTAATTATTTTTCACTCACTATTTCCACCCTGATTCTATGAAAATTATTAATTTTAACTGTTAGTAACCCTTAATTTAATATAGTGAAAAAATATACAAGTCTGTTTACTGTTTTTAAGATCAAAAAGGATGCGTTGTCCTAAAATCTGTTGACGAAAGGCCGTCGGCTCGCTGTGTATTTTCTACTGCCCACATTTTCACGGTGAGTGCTTCGAACAACTGATATTTACTCATTCCAATGGGCACGATATCCACAGAGTGATTTTGTATTGCGGATAACCTCCCCATCTGAGTGTCGAAAATTTCCTCCAAAGCGAGGTCTTAAAGTATTTCATTCCACTTATTTTATTTATCAAAATTAGCTGTGTTTGTCTTCGGCACAAAATTACATACAAATGGGATAAAAACCCATAATACCTACACTACAGTTAGGCAGAATACCGTTGTAAGTATTAATAGCGAACATAGATAGCATTTTTATCATAATTATTAATAATTTAAAGTTTGTTTACGTAATTGGCAATCCAAGACGTCGCCATGTCACCTATTGGCCTTATATCAATGTGTTATGGCAAATTTTTAGATATCATTGTAAGTTTAATAAAACATAACAATTACTAACATATAAAAAGTTTCTAAATACGACAGGGACTATTTGAACGGGTTACAAAGTTGGCATCTCTGGAAGACGGGTGTACAGTTAGAAGGGAGACTATGTTGAAAAATAAAATAAATAAAAAAGGGTATGTACTTTGGCGAAATAAAACAAAATCCTTAAAAAATATTCCTCGTACTGTTTTACGTTTGTAGAAAAAACAATATTGTATAAAAAAAAACTAGTTTTAAAAAACTGACTTCAAAAACTGAAAATATCAATTAATATATATACACCTCTTATGCAAACCTTTACCTTTAATATTAATAAAATACTATTATATGTATAATATGTGCTACATATTGATAGGTTTTTAGTGTCAGTTAATATTAAGAATATATAATCAACCGGAATGAAAACTCCAAAAAACCCGTACACAAAAAACAATTATGTCATCCACGTAGACAAAAATTTTCATAAAATGAAAATTACTTTGCCAAATTATGTAAAAAAAATGGCCATGGCTTTATAGGACCAAATGACATCTATTCCGCATCGAACTAAAGAAGAATTACGTAAGTCGGATCATAAATCTTAGAGTAATAGGTGTACCTACATACAAAAAAAAATACCAATCGAATTGAGAACCTCCTCCTTTTTGAAGTCGGTTAATTAAAAAAAGGTTTTAAATACAACCAATCAAAATATTATAATAACGTAACCTCATAATAATTTATTTTTCAACACACTTGCTCGTAAAGTGAGTCTTATTACAATGTCCTTAGTGCCATAAAGCGAACTAGATTGAAGGGAAGAAACGTGGTACCGCAAATTCGGTAAGAGAAAAAATGACGGGAGCAAGACTCCTAGGTGATACGCGCCTATTGCATTGCAGAACCAATTCTTGATTGAACCCAAAATTCTAAGTGTCATCGCAATTGCGCTCGTCACTTTGAGATATAGCTAGGAGCATTGATATAGCCTAAACATATTGTCGGATTTGGTACGGCCGGACCATCGATGGTCCGGTGGACGCCTCGCCTCAATTGGTCCGGCGTCTTACTCGGTACGGTCCGGACGGTAATAATAATAATTTTGTGCGATAGACAATGCGACCTACCATCGAATATGGTCCACTACCTGATGGCGTCCGATAGTTCGGCCGTTCCACATCCGATCATGTAAGTATAGGATATTAGAGTTGTTATCTATTTTTTTTTCTAGAAAACGCTGACGTCACAACCTCATCTTTATGCAGCGTATAATTTTATGTATCTTCTATTCTTAGCAATTTATTTATAATTATATTTTTTAACAAGTGAGATTTTATATAATTTACAAAGAATGATATACTGTTATATTGATATTATTATTATTGAATAATAAACACTTACACGCTTTATAGATCAAGTCATTATCAGGTTCATGATTTTCTTTTTTATTCTTATTTGATGAACGAGTAAAATGTTCCTGGAATTCCGTCGTTTCATTTAACTAGATATTATTTATATTGTATATAAATTAATTAATACCACTTTCACATTACATATGCACTGATACATAGACATACACTAGACTATTATTTAAAATTAATTCACTTTTTAATCAGTTTTATTATTTTCACAAAAATTGCCTGCGTAAATTGCAGTAATGTAAAAATAGGTAGGGAAAAAGATAGACGCAATGGGCATCTCTTTGAGAAGGAATGACGTAAGCCGAATATCGACGTATCGATACGCCAGGAAGGAATAAGTATCAAGCAGCACTATCTGTTATAGTACAGTCCTTCTTCAGCACTTCTTCGGACTCTTAATGAAGCAGGACAGCCAGTCCAAGGACCGTAATATCGTTTTGGGTAAAGTGGAAGGTCATCAATGCGTTGGACCGACCAAATAATGTCTGCTGTAGGCGGGCCTGCGCTCATGCAAGCCAAATAACGAGATGGTGACAAATTGTGACGCGCATTACATTGTCCATGATAACACTTCATGACATCCATGACCTCAATGTTAAAAGCGTACGTAAAAAAATAATAGGTACCTACTTAAAATATCGGATTTTACGTAATTTACTATAATATCTCCCTAGTTAGTTAATATTTTAGTTAAAATGTATAAAAGGCATTTATTTTCTCAAAATTTATTCCTTACGATGTCACTTGTAACGTTACCATTAAGTAGTAACTTAATAATGGACAAAAACTTCCGATGAAAAAAATAGTAATCTGACATAGAAACCCAGAGGTCACTACAATGTATGTAATAATATATGTAACAACAATGATGATATTGCATCATTTGTTTTCTCACAATAATCAAGCTGGTCGTGCCCGGGGTCATAATAAGTATGTCGCGACTCAGGCAGGGGCCAGGGCACACACACTACATCCACTTGAAGTGTTGATGTATTTTTATTTGATCGTTAATCATACTAATTACTTACTGAGTCATCACATTGCGTTCATTACGCAGTACGTCACAGAGGCGAAAGTGCTAGAAAGACATGATGATATTATGTTTTTAGCAAGATGAGGGTCACTTGATGGTATGTGATCACTGCAGCCGATACTCTCTCTTTTCCTCTAACTGAAAACCTTAAACTGTAACTCAGGATAATAGTTTTTTGATTTTTTTTTGGACTTGATTATAAAATAAGTTCATTTTTCCGAAAATGACTTACTGTTCTTACATTTTTCAAAAGGATACAATTTTTATTTGTTTTAGTTAAAAAAAAAATAAAGAATTTTTAGTGTCCGATACTGTTACTGGAGTACAATAATACTTTCATTCTCACTTCTTGAAATCAGTTTTAGTTCCTAAAGCCTTACCTATCTCCAAATCTGACCATTGAACAAGATTTTACTGACAATGTCATGACTACCTACTAAGTTATTTATGCCCTTTCACATAACCTATCTAAACATATTCCGTCTAAATCGGTTTAGTCATTTCTGAGATTCGCTCGAAACATAACAAAATTCTCATTGGAATAATTCGAAAAAGATAATTTAACCAGCTACGACGCCCTAAAAACCAAATCACAAATAGCACCCGCACAATACCTCCTGCTTGGCAAAAGAAGATGTCATATTAAAAAAAAACACTTTATTTATATTTATTTGTATGGATTTATATCCATACTTATGTAATAGTTAATTTTTAATAAATTTAAACCAAAAATCTTCGCTCACTTCAGCTTCGTCCAAACTCACCTCCAACCGCCGAGCGACGCCTACACGCCTCGCCTCCGCACAGTTGAGGAACACCACGTGCCCAGACGGTGGAATGGCATTAAGTGAGTGGTGTGTGGTGCTAAAGGGAATCGGGCGGCAGGGTTAACAAAGAAAGAAAGAAAAATCATTGATTCTCTTAGGTCAAAATGCTACTTATAAATGACAAAGATTATAAGAAAGATCCCTGAAAACAGAAGCGACCAGCACCACAAAACGTACTACGGACGTAGTACCTTCGTACCACACAAAACGTACGACGTAAACGTAGTTTTTCTATTTTTTACTTTCTAGTGTCATTATTCAGGTAAACTTTAAGATTTCGTTGCTTGTTATTGTCATATTTTAAATAATATTTTTTTTAAGTAGCTATAGGTATGCTAACAATAGGTTTATCCCATATTTCACGTTCTTATGAAACACTGAAATATCGTGAAAAATTATTGTTTGCTATGAACGACAGGTAGACTAATAAGACCCACTTAGCGGCAAACGGGTTAAAAATAAATAATATATAATCAATCTCAATGAAAACTCCTAAAAAGCAGTAGGTACATTAACCATAATAACATCATCCGTAACAACGTAAACAAAAATATTCCAAGAGAATGTCCATTAAATGATAACTCCTGGGCCAAACTATGTCAAAGTTTTATTTATATATTACTTATATATATGTATTAACGATAAAATTTGTGCATCGCCAAGACGCCCGTATTTTTTGTTTCTGCTATGGACTGTGACCAAGGTAGTTATCTAAATGCATATTGTATTTTAACTAAGTTTATTACGAATTTAATTATTATAATAATTTATATGCGCAGGTAATGCGCAGCCCGTGACTAGCGGGGGCATTCTTGACAAGCAAGTGACAAGTGTCAATTCTTTTGACATAAGACAACATTTCGTATACAAACAATTCGTTCAGAAAGTCTATGACTGCCATGACCAAAAACAGCTTAAAATCATCTGGTCGCTACTCCCATAAAAAATGTTATGTTATGTTTGCACGCAGGTTACACGGTTACTGAGTAAATATCAGCCACCGAATTGTACCGACAAGTACTGATAACAGTCACACGGTCGGCAGCTGTCATCACGCCATGCTAACGATTAAAGAAATTATCAGTTTGAATTCAAAATAATTCCAATATTAAATAAGGGCTGCGACTTAGAGCGAGGTGGTCACAGAGGACGACTTTTGTACTTCAAGAGAGATTTAGAGAAGACATTAGCCCTATTTGCGGCCTCTATCAAAATTGTTTTAAGCACTTTTTGAAGTAAGTACTCTTGTACTTCGTAAAATTATTTTGATCTAGGGCTAAAAACCATGGCGAAAAGATTCGAGAACGTTTGTCTGGAGAAATAGCCATTAATATGGAAATATTAAAGAGGAATCTTTACTCTCACACGTGGCAAATTTTCATGATTATGTTCGCTTGATCTCAAAATGTATAATTGGCTTTATGCAAAATATATCGTAAATAAACAAACAAAATTCTTTATTTCAACCAACAACGTATCATAATATTATGATTATCAAAGTAACTTAAAACCTAGTTAGTACAAGATACGTTAAAATCTAAACCTTCCTAAGCTAGGACAGGACCGGCTTGTCAGTACATGTATCATACGGCAGGGGTGCTACGAGAGATTACCTCCGCGTGTGCTAAAGGGCCTTCAGTCCGAGGTGGAATGTTCTATTCTCCCGGAATGAAGACTACTGGCCGGTGCATCCTGGGTATCTGTCAGTGAATTTCTGTAGAAATATGGTCTATTGTTGGCTGATGGCTAAGAATCTCTCAAAAACCCAATCCAAGGTGTCATACATACCGTGCCGATGGATGCGTGGCTGAGGGGTTGTTCAGTCTTAAACGGTGTCTCTCCGAAACCGGGGCGAATCGGAGTAGTACCCAGCCCTTCCGGCGGCATGCGGGGCTCTGCTGTCCGTGACTTTCCTTTCCCTAGCTACTCGTGGGACTTATATGGACCAAAACAAACAAAAAAACTTAAACCCATTAGTCTCCTCCTGGGAAGAATATTCCCAGGATGGAATAGTAGACGCTTTGGAGAGGGCTTTGCTGTCCTCTCCACCCGCGTCACACTCGAATGTCGAGGAGCCGAGACAGATGGTAGAGGAAAGTGCATCAAGCGCTTCCGAATTGCCCCAACCGACGGCCCAGACTGATGAGGCTCCCAAGAGGGTTCGAAACCGCTTGGGAGGTGCCGCTAGGAAGAGGTACAAGAAACTGATCGCTGGGGTAGGAGCCGAAGAGGCCCTCGCCCTATGCAGGAAGCCATGGGACCAAATCCTAAAGGAGAGGCCTACCCCTGAACTGAAAGCGCTAAAGCGCGCACGCTCTGAAGAAGACTCTCCCAAGTTGCAACCTCGCAAAACGAGTAGGTTGATTCCTCAGACCGAGCAAGCTGGTGTCATTAAACCCAGCTATAAGGACACAGTAGGTTCCACACGATTAGGGATCCGTAATTCGGACGCTATGAGTGAGGAACAGATGAAACTTGTCCACCGAGCCCTAATCCTGGCCATTTCTAAAATGACCACAAAGGGCACGGGACCTAAGTTTCTGGGTTTCTCACACAGGCCAGGCTGGATTTTGATCACGTGCGCTAATCAAAAACGTCAAGACTGGCTAGTGGGAGAAGTTCCCAATTTAAAACCGTGGCCTGAGGCGCAGCTCTCCATTATGGACGAGAAAGAACTGCCAAAACCTCAAACCTAGCCTTGATCTAGCCGTGTCGGCTCTGACGCAAGGTATTATAGATGCCTATGAAACGAGCTGTCCACTAGAAACAAAGACCTCGAATCGAGAAGTACCGTGGTGGAACTCTAAGCTTGAAAACCTTAGAAAGAAAACCCGAATATTATTCAACAAGGCTAAAAACACCAAAAAGGTCAGTTTACACAAAAGCCTTGACGGAATACAATAAAGAAATAAGGAGGGCCCGCAGAGCATCATGGAGGAAGCTATGTGAGGACGTCATGAGTACGACTCAAGGTGCAAGACTTCATAAAATGCTCTCGAAAACACGCCCGAACCAACTGGGACTTCTGTAAAGACCAGATGGGACCTTCACATCCGATGAGAAGGAAACCTTGGAACTTCTAGTCTCAACCCATTTCCCTGGAGCGCTCAATCTTGAGGTTGAAGAAATTAAGGCGAGTACACCATATAGAACTCGTAGGGAGGACTGGTGTATGTCCGCCAAAGTAATAAGACCGGCACAGGTGAAATGGGCAATTAAATCGTTCCAACCCAACCCTATAAAGCAAGTGGGGAGGATGGCATCCTTCCTATCTTCCTGCAGAAAGGAATTGACATTCTCCTTCCACATTTACTCAGGATCTACAGAGCGAGTTTTGCATGTGGACACATCCCAGAACAGTGGACTAAGGTCAAGGTACTGTTTATTCCAAAGGCTGGCAGAAAGGACTACTCAATTCCAAAATCCTTCAGACCAATCAGCCTTACCTCATCCTTATTGAAAGGTATGGAGAAGGTGATAGACAGGTACATCAGAGATAAGGTTTTACCTAATAACCCCATCCACCGTACTCAACATGCCTATTGTAGAGGTAGATCTACTGAAACCGCCCTATTACAAGTCGTAGACAGGGTAGAAAGGGCACTTGAGGACAAACAAATTGCGCTTTGCGCCTTCCTAGACATTGAAGGAGCTTTTGATAAAACACCCATAAAGGTCTTAGTTAAGGCTTTAGCCGATAAAATGGCTGACTCTACCACGGTCAAATGGGTTGAGTCGATGCTCTCAAGTAGGAGTGTTAGATTGAGGCTACATGGTGTCTCTCTTGATGTAATGACCACAAAAGGATGTCCACAAGGAGGCGTCATTTCGCCTCTACTATGGACCCTTGTCATTGATGGGCTTCTCTATAAGATGGATGAACTTCGAATTGACACTCAAGGTTATGCTGATGACCTAGTGATAATGATTCGAGGCGACAGCCAAAGTACCATCTCGTACCTTATACAAAAAGCGCTTAACATAATATCCAAATGGTGCCAAGAAAATGAACTGGCGGTTAATGCTGACAAAACTGTCCTGGTTCCTTTCACAAGGAAGCGGAAGTTGGAAGGCCTCATATCTCCGCGACTGAATAATAGATCTATACCGTTTTCCGACAAGGTAAATTATCTGGGACTTACTTTAGACCAGAAACTTACCTGGAATAGTCAAGTGGACGGTATTGTGCAAAAGGCAAAATTTGCCTTAAGTAGTTGTAGTCGTCTTGTCGGCCAAAAATGGGGTCTAAAGCCCAACATGGCCCTTTGGCTGTACACAGCCATTGTAAGACCACTTATGTCATATGGCTCTGTGGTCTGGTGCAGAAAAATTGCCCAAAAGACCGTTATTGCCAAATTAGGAAGCCTTCAAAGAACTGCATGCGCGATAACAACAGGAGCCATGACGTCCACGCCGGGAGCAGCCCTAAATGCACTTCTTAACCTGCCGCCCCTAAACCTATATCTACAAAAGGAGGCGAGGGCCAGCATGCATAGAGTAATGACCCATATGCGGACTAACTAGCCCTCCAACTCGCTGCGGCTATTTGAGCAATCCTTACTGAGAAGTCCTGTATTAGACATCAGCAACTTTAGTATTGAATTCCCCACAAGAGAGGACTGGTTAAACAATCGAATTACTTGGAAAAAAGGGAGCCTTAAATGGTATACCGATGGATCCAAGTCGGGTTCTGACGTTGGCTGTGGAATCTTCGGAGAGTGCCCCAAATTTGGCAAATCTGTCAACTTGGGAAATCTTGCCTCCGTTTTCCAGTCTGAGGTATACGCCATAATAGAATGTGCGGACACCATCCTAAATAAAGGCTACGTCGGCAAGTGTATTTATATCCACACAGATAGTCAGGCGGCTCTGTCCGCTATAGATTCCAACAGATCAGTCTCAAAGCTTGTAGACAACTGCCGGACTATACTGAATACTCTGGGAGGAATGAACAGAGTTACACTTCGATGGGTTCCAGGACATGCAGGAATCGAAGGCAATGAATACGCCGACGAACTTGCAAGAATTGGCGCTAAAAACACTCAATTTGGCCCTGAACCCTTCTGTGGTGTCCCAAGGAGTCTTGTTAAATCAACCCTTGATACATCATGTTCACAAGAGTGCATTAAACTCTGGAGCAACACTCCGGGCTTAACCCATTCCAAAACCTTAATCCAAGCCTTCAACAAAAAGGCTGCAAATGAGGCACTAGGGCTAAGTAGAGAAAACTTACGCATATTAACCAGGACATTAACGGGGCACTGCAGATTAAACAAACACCTCTCAATCATAGGTCTCAGAGATTGCAGAGCGTGTAGATTCTGTAATAGTGCAGATGAAACCCCGCTACACATTCTCTCTGAATGTGGTCCTTTAATGCGTAAACGTAGCATCTCTTTGGGAAGTCCAATCCTTCAACCATTTGAGATACGTCAGCTCACTGCAAAAGACATAATAAGATTCATGAAAAGAATCAATGTTTGCAGTGAGCTATAGTTTAACAGTGGCTATCACAATAGATCACATTGGTCGCAGTGTAACAGGGCTGAAATGAACTGGATCAAAGCCACTTTACAAACCATAACCATCATACGGCAGTTGTTCAGGTACTGACTATCGAACCTGTGCGAAAATGCCATCATATTACCATTGGGGCTAGCCGGGGACTTACGCATCAGGGATATGCACCGCTTACGCATAGTCGCGTAAAAACAATATACGCGCGCCTCAGCAAACATGCCCGACGCGCTGCAGTATCGTGGTAGCTCCAATAACATTCTGAACTCATTTTTATACTCAACACGCCCCTGCGTGTTACAGTGCCCTCACTGTACTGCTTTTGCTCACAAACTGCTCATGTAAAACGAGGTGGAGTAAGCTATCATTTTTGCTGGCACGGCACAGAGACCAAATCTGCGGATGATCATTTCGCCCTAACAGACAACGCTCTGTGCAGGTAGCACATAGTAGTAGTAGTTCGATATCTGTGAAAAGTTATCAACTTGTAGATCGAGTGCTCGTAATTAAAAATTTCCCCCCTGGACTCATTTACGTGGCAATCTGAGGATCAAATCTGATTGTTCACGATCTCATACTATTAATACACACATTATCAACATTCAAACATTATCACAGAAATGCTTGTCCACATCACTATCTGTGTGATAACCACGTGCACTTAAGATATGGCCAACACTCCTTCCTCAGGGCGTGTTCACACTGGTCTCGCCTGATGTCTTGTTTTTCGTATTGATTTCCAATCTGATAAAGGGATTATGTGCTTTGACGTGAATCTTTACGATTAATGTCTCGTTCTTATCTGAAGATATAACCTTAATTACAATACTATGGAGTTTCTTGGGGCGTGTAAGATTTACAAATACAAATTTATGCTGAAGCTAAAAAATTTGGTAGATACCATATCTATCAAGGCATTATCCGAAGATCTATTGAACTTGGTTTCTGTTGTTGAGTTAGAGCATCTAAAAATCTAAACTTTAAGGTAAAAGAATGTCCGGTAACTTATTCTAAGGATAATATTATTTATCGGTATAATCGCGTATTAGCACTTGGGATATATTTTCAATATAATCAATGTTCATGATTTTCCAGCCAATGTTTACTTTTTTTAGTGCCAAAGAGTTTGCTCCTCATCCTCACTATATATTGTAGTAATAGGCAATACCAATTCATGAAGAATCTCAAAGTGGATGTAGTTGTAGTCTGTGGAAGAGTTTCCACAGATGTTATAGTAAAACACACCATTCACGTGCATCAATACTAAATCACTACCCACACGCTTTAGGTCTATAACTCAAGAGTCACCTGCGAGGAGATATGTCTAATATGTTTCTTCTTTGATCACAACAGACGAAGTATATTCAAAGACCAACCACACCATCTCGAAGTCTTATCATTTACAATCAATCAATCAAAGTTTCTCCCACGTATAACCGTGGACGAAACTCTGCGCAGCGATTCCAGGTTTATATAATATTTGCGAACACTATAGAGAGCTGCCAGATATAATAATTACTGTAACAAGGTGCTAGTTGTAACCTATTTCCTCTATACTAATAGGCATATAAAATTTTAGTTATAAGCTCGGAAATATTCTGCAAGAAACATCCTTAAACTAAGATTAATTCAACAATAAACAGTACAATCATATGACCGTATTTACTTATAATATGCAATGATGATAATATGTACTAATTCATTTGTACATAAGTCAATAACAATCTCATTATAAACTTTCCATTGAAATATTTTTCTCTCAACGTACGACGCGACCGCGACGGTGTAAACAATCCTTATCACTTGAGGAACTAATAAAGTAAATGAGCAAGTAATTAAATACTAAAATCACATGAGTGTCTCCATTATAATTTATTAATATCTTTTGATTTATTTATCATAACAACCTATTAATGTAGTAATTGAACCTTACAGATCTTTTCTAATCCAATTATTCGTGATATTATATTGTACCGTCTCGTATAAAAATTGCCTTAAACTTCTTTGGAGACACCGACAGGCGACACCTATCGTAGGGTGGGACGTGATATTTAATTTGATACATTTGTATAGGCACACAAAAATGTTTCCTTTTTAGTTTAAAGATTTAACTGGTCTTAAAAAGAACATAATATCTCGTATTTTATAAAAAGATATCCAAATAGTACGTAAAATGCTATTTACATATATATTCCACCTTACGTAATAATTACAATTCAATAATGTTAACACCGAAGAGAATGTTGGTTTGCAAAACTTTGCTGTTAAAAAGGTAAAAGGAGCGTCATCTTCTATATTCTATTTTGTCAAATTCTGCCTGTACATAATCGGAATCGCTCATCGCAAATGAAGCAAAACGGAGTACTGCTAAAAAATAAAAAATAAATCATAGAAAGTGAATTTTATGAAAGAGAATTCTTTACAAAAGATTTGATAGGAGCCTAAGAATATTACAACTTTTATTTATTTTCTGAAATTCTCTTGTTTTCATTTACTTAATCTATATTTTCCGCTCGAAATTGTATTATCATTTAGTCAGCGCTTGGCTACCTGGCGCATAGAGCGGGAATATCTCAGACTGTACACTGCTGCCGCTGAATTCGCAAATTCCGATACAACACAGAACTTTTATAATAGTTTTAAAGCTTTCTGACAGATGGCATCAAAATGTAAGCTTGAACAAAAGCTTTCACAAACTTGCAGCCATATTGCCAGAGATGGCGTTAGCAGTACCATTTTAATATAAGTTATTATATTTTTTATTTTCATTTGACAGGTCTAAGAACTATACTTATGTAGGTGTTACACTGCATCAAGTGAAAATAATAATAAAATTTATTGCCTTGAACTTAATATAAGTATACAAAATCAGTTTATTATAACATACATTAAGACAAAAGGGAGTAGGCTCAGCTTATGCTGCTTGAAATAATTATTTCATGCAGCGCTGGTTTTCAGCCACCCCCATCTCACTAAAGTGTAAGGTGGGATACATAGTAAAGAGAGGGCAAACAAATAACTATTACAATGCAGATAAAGAAATCGAAACTTTTTTGTGTTGTATAAATATATGAGTGTGTACCGATGTGTCAGTTTAAATGTAATATAAATCGAGTTGTTAATGTTATGGTTAAATTATGAATAATATTTTTTAAGGGAAGTTCTTTCCATACACAACCTATATTTAACCTTAAACTGATTTATATTTTTTATCAGTCTGTGAGGTGGTGGCAAATTATTCCAAATACGGGAAGCCATGAACTTGAAACTGGATGTATATCTTGTTGTCTTGTAGTGTGGTATATTTATTAAGTTTTGAGAGACGAAACGTGAACATTTTAAAATTGGATTATTATTATTATATACATTATTCTCTTTATACTACAGGCATAATGCAATTCTCTCCTATAAACTGACATCATTATTTAGTTTAAATCAAACTACAATAATCTTTATTCAAGTAGGAATTATTAAATGCTAGGAAAAAGTAGAACCAACGAACATTAACAATAACTAGTGACTTTTTAATTTTCAAGTTTTTGTACAATTTGAGAGCTATTTTTTGTTTGAGCCATTTTATACATACATTAATTACTTTACAGTAGATATGAGTAAACAAATAATTCAAATAATTATATTATTAGTTACGTGACATTTATGTAAGTTAAGTACCTATTAAAAAGATAGTGGCACAGTAGTTGAGGACACCGTTGGGTAAATCGTCTATTAGTACTTATGTTTGTGTCGTGGAACACATTGTTTTTACTAATATCATTATTATATTCCATATTCCTGTTGTTTGTTATTCGTTACATTTTTGGCACAAACTGAGTATGTGTCGCATTAGTATCATGAGTATTTTTTTAAATACACTGTTTGTCCGTCCTATTCCATTAATCGTACTAATATAATAAGTTAAATTACAGGAACCTACGATGAGATATAGCAATTGCATTAAGTATAAATGTTTGTAAGATACTTAGATAGTTCATGTTTAATTATCTACTCGTTTCATGTCAATTAATATTTATATAGATTGTAGATATACATTGCATAACTATAATTTGTTATTACAGTATAACTTTGTACGAGAAAAGAATCAGAATGACCTTAGTTGGTGCTAACTGCTGAGCTGTGCTAGACGATCTAAGTACATACATATACTTTTATCTGGGTTCATGTTTTACTCACTCTATGGTTAAATTATAGTTATTTATGCAATTGTTGTATAATAATGGGTATTAAAACACGAATGTGGGTTTTTATAATATAATTATCACACTCGGCTTTGCTTCGTGTGATAATAGTATCACATGAGTGTTTTAATACTTAATTATCAACAGTTGCATACAAGACTTTATCTACACCCAGAATATAAATCCTCTCAAAGATATAGAAACTTACTGCTAACATTAAAAAAGCCAGTCCTAGTAGTAACCTAATATCATCCATTACTGATTATATACAAATAAACTAAGTATTAATGAAAGAATATTTTAGAAAAATTTAGTACTAGTAATTTACATTTTTTATAGTGCAATTATTAAAATAGCTTATTTTTTCAAGACAAATGGCGGGGATTTGAATAACCTACTTTATTAACGGCGCGCGACGTTCTGGTAGTGTGGAACGCGCGTAAACGAAAATGAATGTTCTTTTTTTGAAATTCATACAGATACCACGCATCGAGCAATAATAATGTGGCTGTCTGTTGAAACTCTTTGCGCATGAAGGGATCGAAAAAAAAAACAAAGGAAGGTTATGAAATTCAGTACAACATTAGGTACAACACTCGTTTGGATGATGTAATGGTTATTAGGACATTGGGTATTTTAATGTTCGCAATAAGCTAACTGTATCAGAATCATTAATAGAGGATTTAAATCATGATGGGTGTATATAAAAAATATTATAACCTAATTGCCAGGGCGTTATAATTAAGTTATGATATGGCACATAATTATTTTAACTCTAATATTATTTTTAACTTTAAAACTTATTTAAGATCTTTTTTAATACATTGGAACTGTTTTTATATTGTCATAATCATTATTTATTGTAAATAATTAATTATTTTGAAATTAAATATTGTTGACCCATATATAATGTTATTACCACATAATTGACATGTTTTTTTTTGTCATCATAGTTATAAAAACAAATTTTGAAAAGCTTTATTCAGTTACTTGTAATCCTTGCCGGTTTGTACCTAAGTCACAAACTATGTGACTACAATTATCATAACTTACGTAACAATAGTGAACATATCTCAGTGTATCTCTGCGTCTCACAAAACGTGCTGTTTACTCATACATATTAATTATCTGTTTGTTTGTCCAAGTCAACAGGAAAGTTACAGAACAGTTAACTCGGTCGAGACTCACGAGTGTCAAAGTTCACGCCCATAGCCTCTTTAACATTAATACTGCTCACACTTAAGTTTTTTATACAAATACTTCTAGTAGTATCTATTTTTATGATTTGAAGTACCAATATATCTTATTCAATTACTTAATTTGTAAACGATTGTATTTCTAAGGTTAACTTTGAGTTATGTCAGTTTACTTATTATTGCTATAAATTAGGGTATTTATAAAGTAAAGACAGAAATTAGAATAAAAAAGTTTTTTTTATTAAATTATTCTTCTTGCTATGTTCACAGTCGTGAAATGTTTTCAACGATAATAATAACAAATCCGAACCCACCGAGTCGGTAAGGCTCGATACATCTCTACAATAAAATTAAACTTTAATATCACAATATACTTAAAGACTATTTTGTTTAAAGCTTTTGAGTTCTTATTGACTAATAGGTTTTGGAACCTACACTAATTATCTTGAGATCTAAGTTATCTTCGTAGAGCACTAAGTGTTGAACGGACACTTGAGATTTGAGCGACTCCGGCGGTGGTTGAACAGATGTGACCGCGGAGCCGGGTCCGCCCGCTGGTGCTGCCGGTCTACCAGGGCCTCCACACGGCGCTCTTGGAGAAGCTGCCGGTCGTGCAGTCCAGGGGCACGGCGGTGTGCATCGGCAGCGGCGAGGCTGGGGGCGAGGGGCTCACGTAGCCGGACGAGGAAGACGCCGTGGACAGAGCGGGACTCGGGGGGCTGGCTGGTGGTGTGTCGGCGCCCACTGCGCGCTGGATGTCGTTCAGTCTGTGGCCGAGGTGGGTCATCAGCTGGGTGCCCAGCCTCACGTCCACTCCGGGGATGGAGGCCAAGCACCGAGACACTTCGTTGGCGGCGTGAGTAAATCCAGCTCTGAAGCGGTCGGCGTCCACCGAGGGGCTCAGCGACAGCCGGCGCTGGCGGCGGAGCTTGTGGAGGTGACGGACCGTCAACTCCAAGATGTCAGCCTTCTCCAACTTGGCAACGTTCTCTCCTTCCGACTGCAGAGCGCTGACCATCAACTCCTTCAGCTCGTCGAGGCACCGATTGATGCGAGCACGTCTCTTGCGCTCGAGCATCGGTTTCATCACTTTGCGATATTGATAAGTGCGCGAAACGGGTTGCGGACCGTCATCCGAGATCGGATACGCGAGATCGTAAGACATGGTAGTAGACATTGTGTGAGAGCAAGTGTGTGTTAACGCTGAGCGTTGAACGCGGAATGCGGTTGCTCGGACTGGCGGGGGCTTATATAGGGAGCGGAGGGCGCGATATCGTGGGAACGCTGAGAGCCGGCGAGTTCCCACACGCGCCACCTGTGCGGCGCAGCTGCCGCGGGGGAGCGGGGCCGGCGGAGCGCGGGGAGCGGGGGGAGCGAGGGGGGGACACGCGCCGCGCGTGCGCGCCGTAAACAATCCTCGTCGCTGGCGCACGATGCGAGTTGCGACGCGACGCGGCGCGCTCATTGTTAGCCACGGGTGACCTATGCACTGTTGACTCCTTCGTTTCCTATTTGGGTTGTGGCACTGTTTGTTCGTGATCACTTTTTTTTTTGGAATTTTGTACGTATGAATACAGTAGTCGAGTCCTTACTCTTATAACTTTAAAGCGGTCCTTCTAAAAACAATTTAGGAATAATTTCTTCATAGCAGTTGGACCTCCTACGTTATTTGTTTAATAGCTTTTTTAAAGGCATATTTACGTCAAAGTTTATTCCCAATTTTTCTTAATTACGTAGGTTTCTTATGTTCATACACATACTTAAGTATATGAAACATTTAAGATTATTTTTTAAATTGTTGTAGGTTTTAAAACTTTAGTATCTATTTAATCTTAAAACGAAAACATTAATTACAAGAATAATTAATAAAAAGCACATCAACATTCAACACGTATTAAAGTAGCGCCATATGATTGGATACGGCGGTCGTAAACGTGTACAATGAATCAACAACTCCCAACAAACAAGTCTAATTAAAGTGAATCTAATAAAAGCTGTCGGTGTCGCAACGTGGGATAATCGCGGAATAAATATCACGTTGACTGAATAATGACGCGCCGGCCACAATAGCTGTTCAATTATAGCGAGCGCTCCACCATCAATCATAGATTACGGCTAATAATTATTGACAGATAAAATTATTAAGTAATCACGCACTGTTCCACTATTTGGATAAATTAATAAAATCTTTACTGATACTTTGTTGATTTTGTTTCTTTTTTATGCACTCACTCCCTTTATCCTTTAGGATCAAAGAGGCTAAAGCACGTACACCATACAGCCAAGTTAATTTTGTTCGGTTCAGGGCAGGCAAATGCAGAGCACTGTACAGCCAACTATAAAAAAATATATTCTTTTTAGATTAAGTAATGATCTAATGCAATCTGATTTTGCTAAACAATCTAACACGATTGCAAGTGCAAATTTTGTTTTTTCAATTTGATGTAGGTATACAATAATTTTCATGTCAAATATTTCAAGTTAAAATAGTTTTATGAAATATGTTAAATAAAACTGGAGGAACAGTTGCAGTTACAGTATTTCTACTCTTCGCCACCTTACGAGATACAAAATATGATCTAAGTATGTTTATTTCAAACTAGCGGACCCGTGCCTCAGCTTCGCTGGGCGTCAAGCTTTTTTACTTGAAATAAATTATCTTGTGTGGTTCTTAGTATCTACTTGTGTGAGTGTTAAGGATTTCTCTTGGTTCGTATTAGCACCTTGTTGTAGTATGTCGCGGGTGATGTGATGTCGTGCTATTGTATTCTATTATATTCTTGTCTTGTAACAAAATTTACCTATTGGTTTCTGCAGTTCCAACTCGAGATAATAAAACATAAGTACTGAAAATCTATATTGGGTAAACGTACGTAAATACATACCTACGTATTATTAAGTATTAACCTATGCGTCATAACATTCAATAAGTATCTACATAATTATGCCAGTTTTTTGTTTATATTCTAAAAACTCAATAACGTTGCGATTGTGTTGGACCATATTAACACTTCCTCCTACAAACACAGGTAAATCGGCGAAAGATCATTAAAGATTGATAAGTGCCATCAATAAAGATAAAAGATTACGTTTATCTATTTAAAAGCCGACGTAGATAACGGTAACGTAACAATAGGCTTACACGGACCTTTGGGTAGTTGGCAGTGTCTTTCGGGCAATTGGAGCAGTTTTGAATGAACAATAAAGAATTACTACGTATTATAATTGGATTTTAGGCGGGTTATTGTTTGAGTCTGTAATATTTGATTTTATAAAATTTTATTTTTATTATGTACAAAGAAATATAGGCAGTTTGATGCTCATAGATTAATGAGGTAAGTACTTAGATTCCTGTTGAAGACAGATTGAATTTGTTCTTTGCCTTTTTACTTATCTTAAGAAAAGAGAGGATAAAAATGATACACAGGGGTCATTTGATGGTAGGTATATGGCGACCCCGGCATATGTATATTATTATAAATACCAGAGGAATGACAAGAGCATTGTTGACCTTATAAAGTGTCGAATAAACTTTAATATGAGTTCGAAAACCGGAAACACATTAATACGTGACGGGTCAGGATCGAACGGAGGCTCCGTGGTGAGAGTCAACACTTCTATCTATTACGCCACCAACGCCACTTTAGTGTTCTACATTTTTTTTTTTCATTTCTAAAAATTCTAAAAATAAAAATAAATTCTTTTTGTAACATCAAGAAAATGTTACTAAGTATATTAACAATAAAGCACACGATATTTTTTTTTCAAATATTTGGCTTTAATATGCAAAATTATTAGACATTATAAAACTACTACTTAGGTAAGATATTTTTGTCTACAGTTTCTATGTACAACAAATCTTAGGCGACAAAGTCGAAGACTAAGATCTAATATAAAATTAAATCAAATGTAGTTTGATTCATTTGGGAACCAAATGTGAGTTCCATCTTGTTTATGATGTGGTGGGCGCAGTAATCCGTCACCCACACACACATTTTGTGTGAGAGAAAATGTCCACAACTCAGGAATTTCTTGTTTTATTATCAACATCCACACGCCCACATACAACTTATAACAACTGTTTTTTCTAACAATTTACGTGTTCGTCTTAATTCTTGTAGTGCGCTTAGATTAGATTATCTCGAGTGAGTGGTACTTCGCACCTTTATACTATGAATATTTTTCATATTTTTTTAAGTGCATGGATGAAATGCAAGATAGCTATTTGGATTAAAATAGGATTTTATATTATGTTAGCCGATATTTGTAAATATTTAGCTGCTCCTTCGTCATAGTTATAATAATTAGATCGAATTCATATCTGCGTACGGTTATTATGTTACAAAATTCTTTAAGTATTACTCTTAGATAACTGTTTACACATAACCTAAAGGTTAAAAATTGTAGTAACATATAATGTTTTAGTTTGTTATTTTAATTAACTTAACTTGATATTCTTTTAGTATAACAAACTCTACATATTTAAAAACTACTTGGTCCTTATTAGATCAGCTTGCTTGCCGACCCTTTGAGAGAAGGGCAAGGAAGTTTGGTTCTGAGAAGTTCTTTGATAACCGCATTGTCGTCGAACACCAAATCGCCTGAAGTTGAGGATGAAAGTAAAAATGAAGAATAATATTTCTTAACTTCTACTGTCCAAACAGCATCAAAAGTTATCTTTTTACTAAAAATTTTTATACCTTTTACACGTGTATAATTAAAAATTCTAAACTTCTCAGACATTGTAACATTAATATCGGTTGATAATATAATCGTGTTTGCCGATACTAAAACAAATGTCGCTATCACGAATCGTGGTCATGTTTCCCATAACAACGATAATCAAACTTACTATTTGTACTGTATTTACAGTTCCTTGTAAATTTTGATTCATTGTGATAGAAACGTGATAGATATTTATATCTATCACTGACGTCACAAATTATTGAAGGATAATTTTTTTGCTAGTCATCAACGTACACAGCATTAGGTTCACTTAATGGTTGATACACACGTCGTACACAGCATTAGGTACATTATTAATATTGCGTCGCAAGTTGAGTTTTTTTTATTTAACGGGGCAAACAGGCAAGAGATTCACCTGATGGAAATTATCTATCACCCATGCATCAAGAGATGTGTTGCCGGCCTTTATGATAGGAGTATGGTCTAGACTTGAAGGTGACAAACTAAAGTGGAACCTGACTTAAATAATAAAACCTTTATAATAACGCACCCTGTACCCAAACATCTTTTGATGACATAATAAAAGTTTATAACCCCGCGCATTGATACATAGGGGGCACAAGCCGCCATATTAGTGACGTCAGATCCGAGCATAATTTTCGAAAATAACCAATAAAAATAGTTTTGAAGACATCAGCTACAGACTATAGCTTAGTTACGTTATTAATTATCTTAACACCAATAATAGAAAGTTATTATGAATTATTAGTTCGTTTTTTGTAATACGACAAGCTATAATTGACAGACTATACAGAACTTTTGACCGAAAAATGCCAATTATACAATCAGCCACTTGGATATATCTATAATGTAATGGAACAATTTTCTAGTACGAATTATAACTTAATTACTGAATTTGTTATTTAAGAATATAATAGGTTATATAGGAATACTGCTGGAAAGTAAAAAAGTGTAGCCTTAACTTAAACCTTTTTCAGATTAAGAATGTACGCAATTACTTAAGTAATTAATAATTAAAATATTCCATTATATACTAATGATCACAGTGGAAAAATATGAATTACGATAACGTCAGAGAGGCGCCTTTGAGGTCCGGCGCACGCGCAACTAACATGCGTCACGCTGTGACTTGCTCAGCATCGAGGACATGTTACGTCGCGATATGACGAGAAGACGTATCATAGTCGTATCTCATTTTCATCATATATGTTTATATTAAACAAGGTAAACTTTAGGCAAAGGTAACCAGGTAACTGGGCAAATGGGACCTAACATCTTATATCTTAAGGTGACGAGCGCAATAGTAGTGCCGCTCAGAATTTTGGGTTTTTCAAGAATCTTGAGCGGCACTGCATTGTAATGGCCAAGGCGTATCAGTTACCACCAGCTGAACGTCTTGATCGTCTCGTCCCTTATTGTTATAAAAAAAAACAGTTAATCCCATTACTAAGAGTCCACCATACTTTGATGGGACATATAGGGATCCAAGACAATGAATACGCTGACGAATTAAGAATTCCAAACCGCTGATTTTTGCAATTGAAAAATCTTTTACAAAAGTACATATTATAAGTACCTATTGTTTGATGGTTTGTTAAAGTTGTATGTTTGCATAAAAAAGATACTTTATTTTGTGTTGTAATTCGTGCAAATACTACATATTTATTCGATTTCGCCATTATTCTCCAATTTGCAGTTCAATACATCGTCATAAATCAAAATTACCTACTCCACGTATTTTAAAATATTGCTAGACTGGGATTGAGTTATTTTAGATATTAACGATAAACGAGATGCAAAAAGGTACATTCACTGGGAACATAATATAGATACTTAACTATATCGATCACGAAATATTAATTTCAAAACTAAAAATCTGTTTTTGTCATCTTTTGTTAATTTAATAAATTAATAACGAAACAACTTTATTATTTATTCTCACTTTATTATATAATATTTTTTATTTCATAGTTCGCCTCGCTGTAAGAACGTGTTTTTTTAATTCTTTAAACTATAACTTATTTGCTTACTCTCAAAAACCCACTAAAATGACATATAATTAAAATGCTCAATTTGATTATATATCTAGTGTATGTAGGTACATCGTAACTTAATTTATTATCCAGCTAATACCGGTTATGGGCAAAGTAATGGAAATATTGTTTAGACGTTTTGAAGTGGAAATCACGATCGAGATGGTATGACAACATACTATATAGATAAATACAAGTGAATCTAATATTAAGAGTAGTTATAAAAATAACTTTAACATGTTAGTTATGTCGCGTAGTAGACAGTAGTCTATTGTAACTGAAGCATCAGCAAAACGTTTTGAATGTATCGGCCAACATCTAGGCTTCATTATTCTTTTTGTGTTTTTTTTTTCAAAGCATCCTGAACACTATTTATACGTATAGATGTATGGAATACATAAGAGGGTATCTATGTTAACTTTATGCAACCAAGAACTATCAGCAAAAGGTTCTTTGACTCAATATAGTGAAGCAAGTAATGGAAGCCAATTCAGTCTAGCTTGGTGAAGATAAAAAAAGCAAAGGGGTTTTTAATCACAATAAAATAAAAGCGACAAAAATATCTATAAATGTATAGTTAAATTGTATATTAGTTCTAATGGTAATTCTATAAAGGCTGTAATACAATCAACTCTACCAATAAATAAATAACAGGGAAACAAGTTAGAAAATGCGGGATTCTAGGATTTCTTTTGCCTCAGATTATGGTACTAAGTACGATTTATCATCCATAATTTTCTTTTTTATTAGCTTGAACTTTTGGTTTCAAAATAAGTAGCAAAAGCTTTGTGTCCATGTTACTAACTACGCCCATAAGGGGACTATCCCAGATGTAGCATCAAGCTATTCCATTTTAGTGTTTTGTCATCAAACTAATGCAATATTAGTGCGATGTTGGATAGACACTAGAATAGAAGGAATTAAATAAAGGTTGTAATAAGGTAAATTATCAATATTATATAACATTTAAGTCGATATTATGTTACCTTAACTTATTATCGTATGTTATACTGCTATCATTCACAGAATCGTACTTAATTGCATAAAATAATGTATCCTTAAGTTATACGGAGGTATAATTACAGAGAAACCCTTTTATGAGTCAAGGGATGATAAATTCAACACTTCACATTTGTTTTTCTTTGTTTATCTCGAGATCGGATGTGTCATTACCGTGTTAGGTGTGACTCACGTTAAGAAGAATGTTAACCCAGGATCTTACCTCAATTATAAGGCGGTTCTATTTTCTTTTTCTCAGAAATCATCACTAACAGTTTAAATATATTTAATATAATTACATTTCTTGGATGACCGTCCACTAAATGGTCATATAATGTATTGAACTTCTATATCACGTGGTGGGGTGATAAATGTATGTCATCCCACAACGTTTACTTCACGTCTTCGTTATGTTCCGGTGGTCTCGTATTATCAATTTTGCCCACCATCACATAATCGAATTCATCATATCTTAATACCCACTTTAGCCTCTCATTAAGCTAATTTGACTTACTTTCTAACTATTGAATAAGTAATTATAATAAAAGTGACACTACTAATACGCAATCGTTAACAAAATTATCAAAACGTCGTCCATTTTTATTGTGCCAGTAGGTACTAAAGAAGTTAGAAGACCGTTGCCAGAAGAAATACTTTATTTCTTAAGGTAGAGTCTTGGTTAGGTTTATGAGTTTGAGATAGGTTCTGTGTTACTGAAGAGTTACCCGACATAACTATATTACTAAGTCCCCGCTGTCCTTTTATACATTGGTCTACAGGTTGCATCACATAAACCGCTATAGTTAGACAGCTGGAACGTTGGTTAAGTCTGTATTACATTTGCTGCTATGACAGATGAAAACGAACATGGCGAAAGCCAAGATGGTTTTTGCAAAACGTTTTTTACAAAAATATTTACATAGTTTTGTACGATTGGTACAGAATATTCATACAAAGTAAAACTTTTACGTAATTAGTGTGGACCTAATACCTAGTTTTTTTTTTAACAAAAAAACAACCGACTGCAAAAACACTATTCCAAAACAATAGATATACTTAATGTGCACGGAAAAGTATAAAAATTATTGCGTATTTTTATACATTCTGATTAATTCATCTAATTCTAGTTACAATTATTGTTATTTTTGAAATCGGTGTCCTTCCGCCGCGACCCGCTCTCGCCTCTCGCCTCTTCACGACTCAAGCACATCTCACCTATAACTATGTATGTAGTAACAAACCTCTTGGAGGACACTGACTCCAAAAATTACAATAATCGTAACTATAATTAGATTGTATAAAAATACGCAATTATTGTTATACTTTTTAATGCACATTAAGTATATAGATATACTTACTTGTTTTGGAATAGTGTTTTTGAAGTCGGTTGTTTTTTTGTTAAAATTTTTTTTATTTTATGATGCCTGCCACAGGTCGCACCCTTACTGTAAGTCGTTGAGGAGTCCCATTGATCATCATATTCGACTACGACAATTACTTGACCATAACTATGTTATGATAGATGACTTAAATATTCGGATAGCATAAAAAAGATTCAGACGAATATCGTTAATTTGCTCCTAAGAATTGAAGAGTTCCGTTACTTTGTCATGGATTCCGTAATCAGAACCTAACCAAACTATCTTTGAAGTATATCCTTTATAGTTATTAAAAAACGAATCATTGATATCGGTTGGCGCGATATTGAGTTATTCGTAAATTTATCATCCATTATGCCATACGTATGTATAGCAAATTTAAGACTTTTATGGTTTTCTCATAGATGCTATTGTCAGATCTAGACCAAATTACAATGAGACCATACGGGAAGCACCAGCTTTCAAATAAAAAAAGATTTATGAAAATCGGTTCACCCAGTCGAAAGTTTAGAGGTAACAAACATAAAAAAAAGAACATACCGACGAATTGAGAACCTCCTCCTTTTTTGAAGTCGGTTAAAAAAGTAGAAAATTTATTGCATTTGATAACTAGAAATATTTTTTTCATCTAAATGTTTTCATGAACTTATCATAACTAATGAAGCGTCGTTGGCACAATAGGTTGAACAGTTGACTCTCACCACGAAGTCTCCGGTTCAATCCTCACCCGCCACGTACCAAAGAGTTTTCACTTATCAAATTCATATGTATGTTTTTTTGACGGTCGTGAGATTCATACGGTGTAACAAGTATAAGCCATTATGATCAACCACCATCAGGTGAAGTTTGTCTTCCTTTTCCTGAAAAAAAAAAAACAACTTATATTAATGAAATTATCACATTAACTCTTACCACTTAGACATCGCTATTCAAAGCCAAATTAAACAAATAATCCATCTTGAAAACTATGATGACATACTTAATGCATTATTTATATATCCTCATATTAAAATATATTGGTACAACGTATTGACCGTGTCAAAACAGTACCTCATAATCAAATTAATTATGTAAATGACTAACTTAAGTTTTCACACGTTCGAAATTCGTAACGTCAATAACCTCTTACATCTAAAAACATCTTTGGTTGCTCATATTTACATCAGAAATGCACACTTGATAATTAATCACGTTCAAGCCAAGTACCTTATTAATAATTTATGAGGTCGATACTAAATAATAGGGAAATAACCTTAATAAATTGCTTTTATATAGAATTGTTTGTATATTTACGTAATTCATTGTTCATCTCTTCTCGAAGTTTTTACACATTTAATTTTATGTATTTCGAGGACGAAACGACATTTAAAAAAGCGTGGCTCCTTAAAAGCCAATAACTCTTCACTTCATCCCAAAATTTGAAAAAACAAAATTTTATGAACGATTCGGGATTCGAACCCACGACCTCCGGCATTCCGTGCCGGTGCTCTAACCAACTGAGCTAACCGTTCGAGTACCGCCTCGTTATAAAAAAAAATTATAGCCAAAAAACAAACGGAGAACACTTTAAAAATGCATATTCATAAATTTTTTCGCCAATGAACCACGTTAGTAATAGATAACATTATAAACTGTAGCTCGTATATTTGCACGAAATAAATGATGCACTTTCGCCCAAGGACGAGTAAAAAAAGAAGGACTCCGTATCACCATACATAACAGTGAGGCACCAAAACAAGCCGGTGAACGTGTAAATACATAGCCCCACGCATACACTCTTACTTACACTAACACAAGCCGATCGGGCGCCATTATGAGATTTGCCATCGTCTGTGACAGATCAGTTTGCGTCGCAATAAAATATTTTAAAAATGCCGTCATGCGTTGTGAAAAAGTGTAAAGACAATACTTTAAAAGTTTTGTGAATATATGATTATTAAAGGGAGAAAAAATTGTGTAACTGGGATACCCCGTAACCGCACACACACAAAGAGGTGCTTCACTTGCTAATATACGACGCGGAGTCCGTCTTTTTTTACTAGTCCGTGTTTCGCCCAAGTTGCCACGTAAATATGAAAACACTACCCTAGTTATGATAACGATGAAATTTAACAAACTAATTATTATACACAATAGTTATAATGTTATAATTACACTGGTTCACCCTAGAAGGTAATCGGTGGTAAATAATCTTTCCTTAAACAGGGTTTCTACGCGGATACAATCCAAGCCGGATATGAAATTATAATTCCTCTTAAATCTTTATAAATTGCCACTTGCGAAATTTTCCCTTCCATCTCTAATATACTAATGAATGAAGTTATTAAAATGTCATTTGCATGTGTTATCTATATTGAATTGAGGTTAACGATAGTCAATACAATCAGTTGGAATAAATGGAGGAATTTTCCTATAGTTTATTTATAATTGTCATTTATTAGCTCTAAGTAAAGAACACGTGTACTATTATAGTGATTGCTTGGACTCTATAAATATGTTGTTATCAGATCTCACAGTTCCTGTAATAGTTGAGTTCCGATGACGTCAATGATCCGTATTGACTGGAACTATTACTGATATCTGTCACGAATTGATAATTTAATAGATTACTATTTTGATACTAAATACATAAGTGCCTATGTATTCATTTGTATTATTAGTATCTAAGAATTATATCAGAATTTTAATGTGAAAGATAGATCGCGCCTAACCGTGTCGTGAGAGATCTCTGATATATTTCCTCTCGTATGGAAAGGCTTATCATTATGAATATAAAACTTTCCTTGTACATTTTGAATTGCATATTAATGATCATATAATATTTTTGTTATCGCTTTACCAAACATAATAAAGTATTGGACATCTCTATCACTTTCTAGTGGGTAATAAATTGTTACGTCCTTTCAATTTAATTTACTTTAGTCTCTCAGCATTAGCTGGCGTATGAGAGTCTCTCATCTCTCTCAAGTGAGAATTAAATGATAGATAGATTATGTGGAGTGAAACGATTGAACCTTCTTCGTCGTACACCATGTGATACATCATGTGATAGTTTACATGAGAAACATTATTGGAATGTAACGTCTACCTATGGCATTGATTACAATTTTCAAAATTATAGGATCACCAGGAAAACTAAAATTGGTACGAACGCCGGAAAGTGTACATTTTATGGTTAAAGCCAAATTGTGAAAATTAAGAGCGTATTCCTTTAAACTAAATAATAAATTACACATATTATCTGTTCCTAAACTAGTCATAGCTTGTACGTACATGGGTAGAAGAAAACGACACATACAATATATTAACTTATACATAAATACATATAAACATCCATGACTCAGAAACAAAATATTCATCATGTGCTTGCAACTACCGGGATTCGAACCCGGAATCACAGCGCTATATGGGTCGTTAACTGAAAGAACCCAATCTGTATTTGTCCCACTCCTGGAAAGAAATTGATAAGATGTAAGTATATAGTACCTGTGTTGAATAATACATAATATTGACATAAAGACGTCATTCTGCTTCCATGATGTGAGGATACTACAGTGAGGTATATAATCTGCAGATTGTTGTCAATACTATATATACATTTTGATGCGTCTATGAGTTCTCAATTCCAACAACAAATTGCTTACGAACACGTGTCCACTGCTTGGAGCATAGAATTACAATATACTAGAGTATAGCGGAGCTGACAGCTCTGACAGGAGGACGTGACAAGCTGGCTTACGGCCGTTCCCTATATACTATCTACAGATAGAGATAAATTACTACCTTCTACTGTCAGTAATTAGTTGTTAATAATGTAAAGCTGTCCCAATATACACGATAAATCATTCCTATCGTCTTATATTGGGACGCGTGAATTGCAATTTCCATACAAACTTCTATCGCTGGCTGGTGAGCTACATGTTGTCCCATTGACAGACAGCGTGTACGGAGAAGGTGAGTTACCGTCGGTAAGTTTATTGGAACCGAAAAGTCAATGATAGTTACGATTTTTATTTCAAGTAAGAGATAGACTGAATATTGGGAACGGCCGGAAATGTTCAAAATACTAAGAAGATAACTACAAGCGTGACTGGTCGTGTACGACTTGAATTCAAAATCAGGCACAGCTACAATATATTTGCTTTTCTCTTCTATCTTCTGTATCTCAGTTAGAGATGTTTATCTCTCTCGCACGCTTCGTCTATACGCTATTATATTGTAAGGCTAAGGGTACTACTACTTCTACACACAGTTTACCAGTGGGAGGCTCCTTTGCACAGGAAGCCGGCTAGATTATGGGTACCACAATGGCACTTATTTCTGCCGTGAAGCAGTAATGTGTGAGCATTATTGTGTTTCGGTCTGAAGGGCTACTGAAATTACTGGGCAAATGAGACTTAACATCTTATGTCTCAAGGTGATGAGCGCAAATGAGTTCAGAATGTTTGGGTTTTTCAAGAATCCTGAGTCCTGCTCGTCTCGTACCTTATTAAAAAAACACGCGTTATATTAATAATCATTTTTGAATCTGTAATCTATTTATTGTTTAGTTGTTCTTAATCTATTTTGTTTGTTTGTTTTATGTTGTGTGCGTGGTGTCGCACCGCAATAGAACTCCCCCGGCTCCTCCCGTGGGTGTCGTAAGAGGCGAGTAAGGGATACAAACAACGGAGGATGGGCAGCAGTATCCTTCCGATAGAACACCGCCATCAACTGCGATCGCCAACCCGCCTGCCAAGTGTGGCGATTATGGAAAAAAGCCCCCAAAACGACAATCGTCATGGCGATCTTTGGGAGAGGCCTTTAACCAGCAGTGGACGTCATCTTCCGGCTGAAATGATGATGATGAATCTAAAATATATTTACAAGTTGATAAGAGTTGGTAACTTTGTGTAAAAGCGACTATGTTCGTCTATATTGTATGTATTTGTCTTTAACATTTGCCTATGGCTCGGAGAGAGCACCGACATCCCTTGATGTGGCCGCCAGTGCTTGCAACCAACTACCAAAATACGTCAAAACGTCGACGTTGGCCCAATATTGTGCACGCAAGCCATAGCAGCTCTACTGAACAAATACCATGACGGTCGAATACACAAATGTGACGTCACTTTGCAAACTCTACACTTAAGCCGACGTCTTTATTTTTAAATGAAGTACTTGATAATGTTATCCACGTCAATGGCATACATCTCGAATGTTCCAAAGCGGCGGTGTACCTCACAGAATGTCGACGTGTGAGATAAACTCACGTGCAACAGATCAGGTCGTCGTGTACGTGAGTGTAGAGGCATACGAAGGCTATCCACGCGACGAGTGACGTCACGCCGTGAGTCACGCGCGACCTCAACGCGTGCTAACTGCTAGGTCGCACGACTGGCACGAGTTTTCTCGTCGCATGCAAAATCTATTTCATATGTAATATATATTCTATTATATCTATTATATATACGAGATTTCCACCACAGGAAATATATGGCGTAGAGACTTGAAATTTGGCAAGATTATCCCTTCGTTGCTCACCAAAATTTAATTTTCAACGTCTGACCCTCAACCCACTAACAATTAACGGCGTTCCCAATATTCAGTCTATCTCCGGTTGCGGCATACTTGAGATAAAAAACGTAACTTTCGTTGACTTTTCTGTCCCAATAAACTTATCGACGGTAACTCACCTTATCCGTACACGTTGTCTGTCAATGGGACGTATAGCTTACCAGCGATAGAAGTTTGTATGGAAAATGCAATTCACGCGGCCCAATATAACCCGATAAGTCATATTGGGGAAATTGGGACAGCTTCAGATTATTGACAGCTAATTACTGACAGTAGAAGGTAGTAATTTATCTCTATCTGTAGTAAGTCACCTACAACCACTGCCATAGTAACTATCGCTATTGTAACTATTGCCATAACAGAACAACGTCTATCGGGTCAGCCAGTATTTAATATAATATTTTATACATGCGTCATGCCCGTGAACGATGAGATAAAATGTTAAGTTTTATAGTTTTATATTCATAAAATTAACTTTTGTTGATTACAATGTGTTTTTTACTGCATACAATTAGACGAATATAAAAATTGTAAAATTGTGTTGTTTTAAGGTGGGCAAATGAGTATTTTGTCACTTTTTCTTGATAAAGCAACCTTCGCGAAATAAGTAGAAATGAAAGAAAGCAAATATTAAAATTTTTAAACTTGACATTCATAAGTGTCCTGTTATAACTTACATGAATGTATAATTTTTGATTTTAAATAAAAAGTAACCGACGAAAAAAAGATAAAATGTAATAGTTCCAGAACATTCCACATATCCATCCAGCCAAGTTTCGGACAGGACAATGATATCATAACACGATAGAAATAAATTACGTTTATATTAGATAAAATTTTAATATTAACTGTTACTTTTGTAAAGAATATTTTTTTTGTCACAAAATGTTCACTATCAAATGCTATTTGTCATTTTTTTACTCCTGTGTGGATGTATCTTAAAATACAAAAGTTTTATTATATTTTTATAATGTATCATCCGCTATGTTTTGATGAAGTTACATCTGTATCGTTCATTTCCATTCCTGTATATTCATATCCAGTCATGCTATTTGAAATAATTCCACATTGAAAACCGTGAAATAACCATGACTCAATGATATTTGAAACGCCGGGCTCCAGGTAAACCCAACATGAAATATCCTACATGTTTACCTCATTTAATTCGCATGACTGTGTTAGATAGGTATTAGAATTGAGATATCTTGGAATACGGCATGACTTACTATATACAAGCGCAAAGACAAACAAAGCGGGCTTGATAGAGTAACATCTGTAATGCAAATACAGCAAGATAGAGAAGAGTCTAATAGACAAGTAGTAAACAGTCAGCCACGCTTGACATTAGCTCCTCAGTATTTTGAATATCAACTAACCCACACATTAACAAATCAAAATTGATCAAACATCATCTGGCTGTCAGGTTTGTTAGTATATTATAAGGAATTCTTCAGTGGAATATAAGCATCGGTTGACAGCACGCACTGACAATGTGATTCGTAACGTGGCGTGACGTTAATACTGCCTCTATTTTATTTTATTAATTTATTCAAGGTCGAACACCGAACACACAATATGTCAATTCATAAAATTGTAACACAAAGTCCGAAAATCGTGTTCCTGCAATTACAGGTGAACACACAATATACAAATAATATATATATAAACATACAAACAATTTAGTTCTTAATTATATAAAAGTAAATTGAAGTCCTATAACGCATGTCAAAACAATATAAAAAGATAAATTAACTCCACAACTCATTACAAAATAGAATCACTTCAATATAATCACTTCACTAAAATACGCTTACTTTAAATACTCTAAATTATTATTAATAATAATATGAATGATTTTGTGTTAGGTGAAATGTTTCATATAATTTTTTTAACGCATGTGTATAAAACAATAGGCGGTCTGTGGTTTCGGAACCGTGACGGACAGTTGGTAAGAGCGCAGCGATTTAACCTGAGAGACGTGGGTTCAAATACCGCATCGTCCATAAATTTTGGTACAAATTAAATTTGTACAATGAATTCCAAAAGTGACGGATATCACTTAATATGTTTAAGTGTCAACCTTCTTATCAGAAACTCTCGCATCGCTGTTGATGAAAACCTTGCCTGGGCTAGTGCACATAGTCAGTAGACTATTGAGGACTGAATTAATGTTAATTTTTATTGTTACCGCAATTTGATTTGAATATAAAATAATCAAGTTAATGCTTGTTTCGTTGAAAATATTTACAACGTACGTTACATAAACTATCAAATGTAATCACAGCTTCGAATTGCCTGCAGTAGAGCCTCCCTAGTTTATTTCCTTACCTAGATTATTTCAGTTTTATTTTGAGATCTCGTTATACTAGGATTTTTTACGTGCATTTTCGTGTTTAAGTGGCTGTAGGTGTACCGGGACGGGAAGAATATTTTAGTTTAATACCTAAAAATACCATACCATTAAAACTATCGTTAATTACGTCATTACCTACAGTTCACTTTAAAACTAACATACAGATATTTGTTATTGGATATTGCAAGGTGTTAGATCAGGAAAATTACAAATATATACATAGTTTGGATGTGGTGCTACCTGTTATAAGGTTTGTAAAATTTCCTTATGTTGATATTATACTAGTCTAACATATGTATTTCTATATCTAAGTCATATTTTCACGGCGATGTGAGGCGCGGGTTCGGTAACTTCCGGCGGTCCGCGTCCGCGATATATGTTCTTTCGGATGCGAACTTGTCTTCTCCACCAAGTGCTGAACAATGTCGGAGGCTTTGGTGGTGTGGTGAAAACTAGAGACGTAGATATACGTCGCTGGGACTACGGGACGCAGAAGCTGGTTCTGTTCTTTCGGTGCTGTGCCACATTGAGTATGACCAGGAGGCCTCCTCGTCTTTTAACTTTTTAAAGGACTTTAATGAAGCCATCCTTGTTAATCTGGCCCTTAGACACCGTTTTACAAGCCCGTTTGTTGCGGGCGTGCCCGCTTCCACTTTCTGTCGTCAGCAATGTCCGCTTCCTGGGTTACTGGCGGATGGCAGCAGCAGCATAGTCACGTTAACGCTAGCAGGCGACACCTCCGGGAGGAGGTGAGGGACGGGCGGCAAGTACATCACCGCTTACAGCGACCAGCGGACAGCGGCCGGTGTCGAGTCGATCGAGCTGATTCAAACGCTGGCGAAGCAATGCATGCCCCAAATTGCGTGATGATGTTATTTCCATCTGATAAAATTGAAATTTAAACCAGAATTGTTCTAAAAATCATTTTTCATCATCAAAAAATTTAGTGCAACATTCAAGTTTTTACATAAGCCATCGAGTTCATTGAGGATTCACTCCGCAAGATACAGTCAAATATAGTTGGCAGGTAGTTATAGATATACTCGGTCTATTGTGCGCCGTGGCATATATGATAAAGTGATTATCATTTATCCTACTTTAATCGTTAGTAACAATTACTAAAATTCACGACAAAAATGCACATTATACACTGCGCATTTGCGGGGAACTTCTTGCCTCGCACAGGCACTTTACACACTTTTCACAGTTTTCCCAACCCGATTCAACTTAGAGACTCTTGAAACATTTGCGCCCTCTTATATAAAAAAAAGAAACGCAAATCCTCCGTTGACCAGATGTCTGACGTTACTGAAAGAGTTTGGGCAGGGGAAGAAGCCCCCTGGCCCGGACTCGTATCAACACTATTTTACTATTGGTACTCCTGATTAAGTACATTCTCATTTTGATACTAAATCCGTCCCAGTGCTTCCGTTGACTGGCGGACTGTTAGTTTGTGGGGCCCTAGTGTGTCAGTATCACATTGATACCTACTTACAGGGCGCACTAATAAGGGGGTAAAATTATAAAAATGTTTTGTAAGCAAGCCAGAGCAGTCGTTAACTGGCAATTAGTGTCAATTTCAGTATTTTGGGCTGCTAGTGACATATACTAAAAATATAAGACTGATTAGAATCGATATGGCATCGATTATCGTTGCATTGTTTTTCAGGTACCTATTAATAGATATTTTATTTATTCATAGCCATAATGAATAAAAGTATACCTTTAATTTTTATTGAGCAAATTATATTGTGTGTTAATTACATCGCCAAAAATATTTTTCTCATCCTCTTACATATTATGGAGAATTGATTTCATTTAACATATTCTACGATGGAAAAATCTTACTAGTTTTTTGTATGAATCTCAACTTATTAAATTTAGACTAATAACATCATCTAGTTACACAAGTTTTGGGAGAAATTACTTTTTATATACCGAATTGTACATTAGCAAGGCAATTACTTAAAAATACTAAATTGTTAATAAGTGGGTGTGATAAAACCGTCAGCTGCTACAAGCTTCCAACCCGATCACAAGTTTACTTAGGAATCCTAATCCAACGGTTATTTGTGTTCATTCGCCGTTCCGTATTATATTATTTTAGCTGCCGACTAAATTGTTGTCTCTCGTCGGATCCTTTGAGCCGCATTTTTGTTTCAGTGGCGCCGAGATTTGCAAGGATCGGCAAACATGCGCCCAAGAAGCTTCTTCTACTAATGACTTACATGTGCGTTCGTTTTTTCAACATTCCTCAAGAGGGGTTCGCAAATGTTTTATATTTTTATTTTTTACACACCCAAAGGTTCTAAATAAATGTTCTACAGTTTGTGGGCACGATGCTAGGACGTACAATTTGGGTAAATGTACATAGTTGTAAAGTAAATATAACTAACAAAATTAGAAAAAAAAACTATAATATCGACGCTTGAAAGGAGAAAAATATTTTTTTTGGCATCATTTAAGACAACATAACTGATTAAATTTTTTTTTAATGGCACTTAGATAAATATACCGAATTCCATCAGGACTACTCTATACTACTACATATATCTTTGAAACATCTTTTATTATCAGCAAATAGTTTAGTGTTATTAATATTGAATGTTCAAAAAGAACCAGTTCACTAAAATCCGTTGCTAAGTTTCGTCCCGAAATAAGTCCTCCTAACGTGAACCTTTTTATAAATAGAATTAACAAACATTGGACAAATTTAAAAACACCAGTACAGTAATACACGCATCAGCTTAGGCTGATAGAGTAGATAAACAATAATAATAATACCCCACTGGTGTAATTGTATATTTCATCTATTCGCTAAATGAATATAATAACTAACAACCGAAGTACAAGTTATAAGTTAAACCTCCATAAACTGTTCACATTCATAAATAACGGTTTCAGCGGCGTCTTTGCGTACCCATAAAACAATAGCGGTCAAATGACACGCGTTTGAGTGTTCCCAGAAATAAACAATAGTAGGAACAGGTACCGAGACAGCAAGTGCACAGATGAAACAGTAACCATCCCCGGGGGTCGAACAACAAAGTGGCGCCAATTTTTTTCCCCACTTGTTAAGAGATTACATTAGTCGACATCAAGATGTGTCTGAACAAACGACGCGAAATGTCTGCTTTTTGTAATCGTCAAGTGTCAGGAGGATGACAGGAGCCTTGAACAAAGATTAACGCTAATAACACGCCATGAGAACGGGATGGGAATAAATGAATATTCCATGACTCTACATTTATTTTGTGTTTCAGACAATTAGACTCACTTATGCGGTTTTTCTATGTTCATAAAGTGGCAAATTCTAAATGAAAGTGTGTTTAGAATTATATTTAATCATATTTTATGTGAAACAGTGAGTGCTTTTTCGAAGAGACATTCCTTAAAGGCCGGCAACGCTTCTGTGACTCCTCTGTTGTTGTGGTCGGTGCTGATCACTTAACACCAGGTGACACTAATATGGGTCCATACTCTCTTGTGACATCAGAGGAATTACAATTATTAAAAAACCGAAAACACATTAGTACGTACATGGCAGGCGAGGATCAAACCGGGGGCTCCGTGGTGAGAGTTAACACAGGTTCAACCGACTTATATTTCGCCAATGACGCCTGCTCAAGATTATTAAAATACCCTGATTCTGAGCGGTTAACTTCAATTACACTCTTCACTTTGAAACATAAATGTTAAGTTTTAATCGCCAAATACTTCACTAGCTACGGCCTCTTTTAAAAGGTAAAAAACTAATTTCAAACATTAAATATATTTTTATCATAATTCATACTTTAAAAAATTTTATTACAACTGAAATCTTATCCAAAAAGCACTATCGAATGAATTTCTTTCCAAAGTACG